>NC_083642.1:27623971-27686471 GCF_963576545.1 Limanda limanda | reverse complement strand
CTTACGGCCATACAACCCTGAGCACGCCCGATCTCGTCTGATCTCGGAAGCTAAGCAGGGTCGGGCTTGGTTAGTACTTGGATGGGAGACTGCCTGGGAATACCAGGTGCTGTAAGCTTTTTCGAATTTGCTTTGCAACCAGCAGAGGGAACGGTTGCTGCTGCTTTAAAGGAGAAACATCTTGGAAAGAGCAGGACAGACTAACCATCAAAGAAAACAAGGATATGGAACCCTGACATTATTACTGATGGAAATGCTTGATAATTGTCATGATTTGATGATGGTGGTGGTGGTTCACATGTATAAATAAGGTATTGTGGGTTGAGTCTTTCGCTTACGGCCATACCACCCTGAGCACGCCCGATCTCGTCTGATCTCGGAAGCTAAGCAGGGTCGGGCTTGGTTAGTACTTGGATGGGAGACCGCCTGGGAATAACAGGTTCTGTAAGCTTTTTCGAATTTGCTTTGCAACCAGCAGAGGGAACGGTTGCTGCTGCTTTAAAGGAGAAACATCTTGGAAAGAGCAGGAAAGACTCACCATCAAAGAAAACAAGGATATGGAACCCTGACATTATTACTGATGGAAATGATTGATAATTGTCATGCTTTGATGATGGTGGTGGTGGTTCACATGTATAAATAAGGTATTGTGGTTTGAGTCTTTCGCTTACGGCCATACCACCCTGAGCACGCCCGATCTCGTCTGATCTCCGAAGCTAAGCAGGGTCGGGCTTGGTTAGTACTTGGATGGGAGACCGCCTGGGAATACCAGGTGCTGTAAGCTTTTTCGAATTTGCTTTGCAACCAGCAGAGGGAACGGTTGCTGCTGCTTTAAAGGAGAAACATCTTGGAAAGAGCAGGAAAGACTCACCATCAAAGAAAACAAGGATATGGAACCCTGACATTACACTGCATGAAAAGAAGCGTTTGTGTCAATCTGTGTCGCAGAGAAGTGTTGGCACATCCTTCGGTTAACGACTTTCACACGTATCTGCAGGCAGCAAAGGAAACGCTCAGGGTTCCTGCAGTTGTCAAGCCTGTGAGCTGTTGAGATTTGACCCCCCCTGCTCCAACTCCTAGAGGACGCTTTCACATGCAAATGACAATGCTCTGAGCTTCACAAATGCAAATCAGTTTCCCTGAGAGCAGATAACACCAATATGTAAGAGGCACCAACAAACTATCTGGCTGAGTAAACCAGGCTTAAAATAAATATTAAACCTGAAATTTTAAATTGTTCTTAAGTAAGTAAGTGTGCTATAATGAATTATATTGTATACCACGAACAAAGGTCAATGCAGTCAAAAGAAATGAAACAATGCACTTTATTTCAAATTTTTATTGTCATCCAATCCTAAATCTCAACAACTGTACAGAGTGGCATGATTACAGTCACTTTTTCAATTGTGCTGGTTAAATGCACAGAGGAAGTGTAAACCACACCTCTTCCAGCAAATAAATGATGCTGGGTATGATGCTGTGTCCTGTAAGCTCCAAACTTCTACTGGCTTTCCATAAAAATATCTGTCCTCCCAAAATACTGGCATCAAATTCACATGTCAATGGCAAACTAAGCTGTTCCATGAATTATAAATGGTACCTTTTCACCACTACTTTCAAAATTGCTATGAAACATTCATTGATTTAATGATTTATTTTTTCAGTGTAATATTTAATCCCCCATGGACTGCACAGTGACAAAACACAGCAGCCGGCTGTTTGGATACAACATACATCTCCACTCAGTTTGATTATTATTTTAAATATAAAGGAGACACAATATAGAGCTTAAATTCCTTCATAATTTGAACTTCAATTGTCTAATTGTTGTTATTAAACTTTCTCAGTATTCCATTAAAACAGTCAACACTTTTATCCAAAGCGACTTACGATAAGTGCATTCAACTATAAGGTTACGAACACAGAACAGCGTGAATCATGTGTGTAAATGTACTAAACACCGCTGCTCACGTCACCCGCTCGCGTCATCAGCTGATGGACTCGTCCAATCAGAGCCTCGTAAACGCCGTGCAGCAGCGTCGAGTGTCCCGCAGACAGGAAGCGGGTCGTGTTTAGCTTGTCCCGTACGAGTGACTCTGTCTTCGGGGTAAATAACTTGCTGAAGTCGACACGACACTGTTCCCTGGAGGAGAAGATGAGTGCGTGTGGAGGCAGAGCCGCGGGCCCGGTGTGGACGAGTCGAGGCGGAGAAGACGGAAGCACAGTCCCTGAGTTACGGTGAGCTAGAGACGCCATGCTAACCACTAAGCTAACCCTACATCTGAAAGCATGTCCGCCACTCTTTGGGATAGCGAGAAAGTTGCTAAAATACGAATACAGCATCGAGTGCTGGAGCAGATCTAGTGCATGTGTAAATATGTATGAATTACTTAGATGTAACAGTTTGTTCTCGTTAAGTTTTTTCATCAACGTGACTTTTTTCTGTATGTTTTCACAGCCTCAGCCCCCCCCCCCCTCCACACACACACACACAAACAAAGAGGCGTTAGGCTGAGACGCTGAAAGTCCGGATTTAAAGTGCAGAAAATTAAGCCATTGAATGTAAGTAACTGTTTTTGAATTGTTTTGGTGTTTATTTGCTGTGGATCTTCCAACGGTGATGCAGCGCGGCTATTTCCGTTTATTAATAATAAAGTCATGTTACATGTGTTGTTTTCCAGCTGCCTGTCCATGACGTACAAAGACACACTATGAGCCAGTATGATCCGACCAGACCTTACATCAGCATTGAGGAGTTGTCGGAGAAGAAAGAGGGTAAGGTTATATTCATTAAATAATTTTCCAGTTACATGTAAAGGTGTATGTTGTAATTGAACTGTGCTAATTTTACTGAATGTGTTTACAGCTGATTGAAGCGGGACAGATGACATGGATCCATCCTTCCACAGCCAGGAGCGCACCGACCTGTGTCCCACACTTCATATAAGACTGGAAGCTACACTGATCTCACAGCTACACACCACAGACGTCTACACACTGGAGAAGAGTCCCACAAAGAAGTCATGACCCAGAGGCTGCAGAGAAACATTTCAAGCCTCATCTGAGTTTTTGTACAATATTTTTGCTGTATGTAAATAAAGCTTTCACTCCACATATACCTTGTTCACATTTGTTCCCTGTACAATATGTTCACCTATAACATCAAGCATCACATGAATGTTTAGTTTTAATTAACTGCAGTGCTTTTGGTAAAGGCTTACTTATAAATAATAATAAATATTAATATATACATTTTTATTATAAATATTGTGTGGGAGGGGCTTACCCCACGTGCGGAATGCTGTGACCCCACGTGTGCACTGCAATGACCCATAAGGTGACCAATAGCAACACTTCTACCAACCAATCACGAGTGACATTAGTTTCAAGGGTCTGTGGTTTCCTCCAATGGTGAGTAGAGAGAGGTTCTAGCCAGCGGCTGGACTCCGATTCATATGCTAATTAGATCACACGTCGCGATCGGTCCGCGAGGCTCAGCGAGCCCCCCCGCGGCTCTCTCCTTTGTTCTCCAAATCCCCCTTAAGGTCCGCAAACGCCGATAGACCCACCTTGTCTTCACTGGCGAACGCCGAGGTAACATCATGGAAACAGTTGGTTACAGCAGGGGATTAGGCCTGTCCGTAGAGGTTCACTGTGACAATAATACTGCTTTTCGTCTAGTGTTATTACTGATGGAAATGATTGATAATTGTCATGATTTGATGATGGTGGTGGTGGTTCACATGTATAAATAAGGTATTGTGGTTTGAGTCTTTCGCTTACGGCCATACCACCCTGAGCACGCCCGATCTCGTCAGATCTCGGAAGCTAAGCAGGGTCGGGCCTGGTTAGCACTTGGATGGGAGACCGCCTGGGAATACCAGGTGCTGTAAGCTTTTTCGAATTTGCTTTGCAACCAGCAGAGGGAACGGTTGCTGCTGCTTTAAAGGAGAAACATCTTGGAAAGAGCAGGACAGACTAACCATCAAAGAAAACAAGGATATGGAACCCTGACATTATTACTGATGGAAATGCTTGATAATTGTCATGATTTGATGATGGTGGTGGTGGTTCACATGTATAAATAAGGTATTGTGGGTTGAGTCTTTCGCTTACGGCCATACCACCCTGAGCACGCCCGATCTCGTCTGATCTCGGAAGCTAAGCAGGGTCGGGCTTGGTTAGTACTTGGATGGGAGACCGCCTGGGAATACCAGGTGCTGTAAGCTTTTTCGAATTTGCTTTGCAACCAGCAGAGGGAACGGTTGCTGCTGCTTTAAAGGAGAAACATCTTGGAAAGAGCAGGAAAGACTCACCATCAAAGAAAACAAGGAAATGGAACCCTGACATTATTACTGATGGAAATGATTAATAATTGTCATGCTTTGATGATGGTGGTGGTGGTTCACATGTATAAATAAGGTATTGTGGTTTGAGTCTTTCGCTTACGGCCATACCACCCTGAGCACGCCCGATCTCGTCTGATCTCCGAAGCTAAGCAGGGTCGGGCTTGGTTAGTACTTGGATGGGAGACCGCCTGGGAATACCAGGTGCTGTAAGCTTTTTCGAATTTGCTTTGCAACCAGCAGAGGGAACGGTTGCTGCTGCTTTAAAGGAGAAACATCTTGGAAAGAGCAGGAAAGACTCACCATCAAAGAAAACAAGGATATGGAACCCTGACATTACACTGCATGAAAAGAAGCGTTTGTGTCAATCTGTGTCGCAGAGAAGTGTTGGCACATCCTTCGGTTAACGACTTTCACACGTATCTGCAGGCAGCAAAGGAAACGCTCAGGGTTCCTGCAGTTGTCAAGCCTGTGAGCTGTTGAGATTTGACCCCCCCTGCTCCAACTCCTAGAGGACGCTTTCACATGCAAATGACAATGCTCTGAGCTTCACAAATGCAAATCAGTTTCCCTGAGAGCAGATAACACCAATATGTAAGAGGCACCAACAAACTATCTGGCTGAGTAAACCAGGCTTAAAATAAATATTAAACCTGAAATTTTAAATTGTTCTTAAGTAAGTAAGTGTGCTATAATGAATTATATTGTATACCACGAACAAAGGTCAATGCAGTCAAAAGAAATGAAACAATGCACTTTATTTCAAATTTTTATTGTCATCCAATCCTAAATCTCAACAACTGTACAGAGTGGCATGATTACAGTCACTTTTTCAATTGTGCTGGTTAAATGCACAGAGGAAGTGTAAACCACACCTCTTCCAGCAAATAAATGATGCTGGGTATGATGCTGTGTCCTGTAAGCTCCAAACTTCTACTGGCTTTCCATAAAAATATCTGTCCTCCCAAAATACTGGCATCAAATTCACATGTCAATGGCAAACTAAGCTGTTCCATGAATTATAAATGGTACCTTTTCACCACTACTTTCAAAATTGCTATGAAACATTCATTGATTTAATGATTTATTTTTTCAGTGTAATATTTAATCCCCCATGGACTGCACAGTGACAAAACACAGCAGCCGGCTGTTTGGATACAACATACATCTCCACTCAGTTTGATTATTATTTTAAATATAAAGGAGACACAATATAGAGCTTAAATTCCTTCATAATTTGAACTTCAATTGTCTAATTGTTGTTATTAAACTTTCTCAGTATTCCATTAAAACAGTCAACACTTTTATCCAAAGCGACTTACGATAAGTGCATTCAACTATAAGGTTACGAACACAGAACAGCGTGAATCATGTGTGTAAATGTACTAAACACCGCTGCTCACGTCACCCGCTCGCGTCATCAGCTGATGGACTCGTCCAATCAGAG
The DNA here is from genome assembly GCF_963576545.1 of Limanda limanda. Lineage (NCBI taxonomy): Eukaryota > Metazoa > Chordata > Actinopteri > Pleuronectiformes > Pleuronectidae > Limanda > Limanda limanda. The sequence continues at coordinate 27,680,678 of NC_083642.1, read as the reverse complement.
CCTCGTAAACGCCGTGCAGCAGCGTCGAGTGTCCCGCAGACAGGAAGCGGGTCGTGTTTAGCTTGTCCCGTACGAGTGACTCTGTCTTCGGGGTAAATAACTTGCTGAAGTCGACACGACACTGTTCCCTGGAGGAGAAGATGAGTGCGTGTGGAGGCAGAGCCGCGGGCCCGGTGTGGACGAGTCGAGGCGGAGAAGACGGAAGCACAGTCCCTGAGTTACGGTGAGCTAGAGACGCCATGCTAACCACTAAGCTAACCCTACATCTGAAAGCATGTCCGCCACTCTTTGGGATAGCGAGAAAGTTGCTAAAATACGAATACAGCATCGAGTGCTGGAGCAGATCTAGTGCATGTGTAAATATGTATGAATTACTTAGATGTAACAGTTTGTTCTCGTTAAGTTTTTTCATCAACGTGACTTTTTTCTGTATGTTTTCACAGCCTCAGCCCCCCCCCCCCTCCACACACACACACACACACACAAACAAAGAGGCGTTAGGCTGAGACGCTGAAAGTCCGGATTTAAAGTGCAGAAAATTAAGCCATTGAATGTAAGTAACTGTTTTTGAATTGTTTTGGTGTTTATTTGCTGTGGATCTTCCAACGGTGATGCAGCGCGGCTATTTCCGTTTATTAATAATAAAGTCATGTTACATGTGTTGTTTTCCAGCTGCCTGTCCATGACGTACAAAGACACACTATGAGCCAGTATGATCCGACCAGACCTTACATCAGCATTGAGGAGTTGTCGGAGAAGAAAGAGGGTAAGGTTATATTCATTAAATAATTTTCCAGTTACATGTAAAGGTGTATGTTGTAATTGAACTGTGCTAATTTTACTGAATGTGTTTACAGCTGATTGAAGCGGGACAGATGACATGGATCCATCCTTCCACAGCCAGGAGCGCACCGACCTGTGTCCCACACTTCATATAAGACTGGAAGCTACACTGATCTCACAGCTACACACCACAGACGTCTACACACTGGAGAAGAGTCCCACAAAGAAGTCATGACCCAGAGGCTGCAGAGAAACATTTCAAGCCTCATCTGAGTTTTTGTACAATATTTTTGCTGTATGTAAATAAAGCTTTCACTCCACATATACCTTGTTCACATTTGTTCCCTGTACAATATGTTCACCTATAACATCAAGCATCACATGAATGTTTAGTTTTAATTAACTGCAGTGCTTTTGGTAAAGGCTTACTTATAAATAATAATAAATATTAATATATACATTTTTATTATAAATATTGTGTGGGAGGGGCTTACCCCACGTGCGGAATGCTGTGACCCCACGTGTGCACTGCAATGACCCATAAGGTGACCAATAGCAACACTTCTACCAACCAATCACGAGTGACATTAGTTTCAAGGGTCTGTGGTTTCCTCCAATGGTGAGTAGAGAGAGGTTCTAGCCAGCGGCTGGACTCCGATTCATATGCTAATTAGATCACACGTCGCGATCGGTCCGCGAGGCTCAGCGAGCCCCCCCGCGGCTCTCTCCTTTGTTCTCCAAATCCCCCTTAAGGTCCGCAAACGCCGATAGACCCACCTTGTCTTCACTGGCGAACGCCGAGGTAACATCATGGAAACAGTTGGTTACAGCAGGGGATTAGGCCTGTCCGTAGAGGTTCACTGTGACAATAATACTGCTTTTCGTCTAGTGTTATTACTGATGGAAATGATTGATAATTGTCATGATTTGATGATGGTGGTGGTGGTTCACATGTATAAATAAGGTATTGTGGTTTGAGTCTTTCGCTTACGGCCATACCACCCTGAGCACGCCCGATCTCGTCAGATCTCGGAAGCTAAGCAGGGTCGGGCCTGGTTAGCACTTGGATGGGAGACCGCCTGGGAATACCAGGTGCTGTAAGCTTTTTCGAATTTGCTTTGCAACCAGCAGAGGGAACGGTTGCTGCTGCTTTAAAGGAGAAACATCTTGGAAAGAGCAGGACAGACTAACCATCAAAGAAAACAAGGATATGGAACCCTGACATTATTACTGATGGAAATGCTTGATAATTGTCATGATTTGATGATGGTGGTGGTGGTTCACATGTATAAATAAGGTATTGTGGGTTGAGTCTTTCGCTTACGGCCATACCACCCTGAGCACGCCCGATCTCGTCTGATCTCGGCAGCTAAGCAGGGTCGGGCTTGGTTAGTACTTGGATGGGAGACCGCCTGGGAATACCAGGTGCTGTAAGCTTTTTCGAATTTGCTTTGCAACCAGCAGAGGGAACGGTTGCTGCTGCTTTAAAGGAGAAACATCTTGGAAAGAGCAGGAAAGACTCACCATCAAAGAAAACAAGGATATGGAACCCTGACATTATTACTGATGGAAATGATTGATAATTGTCATGCTTTGATGATGGTGGTTCACATGTATAAATAAGGTATTGTGGTTTGAGTCTTTCGCTTACGGCCATACCACCCTGAGCACGCCCGATCTCGTCTGATCTCGGAAGCTAAGCAGGGTCGGGCTTGGTTAGTACTTGGATGGGAGACCGCCTGGGAATACCAGGTGCTGTAAGCTTTTTCGAATTTGCTTTGCAACCAGCAGAGAGAACGGTTGCTGCTGCTTTAAAGGAGAAACATCTTGGAAAGAGCAGGAAAGACTCACCATCAAAGAAAACAAGGATATGGAACCCTGACATTATTACTGATGGAAATGATTGATAATTGTCATGATTTGATGATGGTGGTGGTGGTTCACATGTATAAATAAGGTATTGTGGTTTGAGTCTTTCGCTTACGGCCATACCACCCTGAGCACGCCCGATCTCGTCTGATCTCGGAAGCTAAGCAGGGTCGGGCTTGGTTAGTACTTGGATGGGAGACTGCCTGGGAATACCAGGTGCTGTAAGCTTTTTCGAATTTGCTTTGCAACCAGCAGAGAGAACGGTTGCTGCTGCTTTAAAGGAGAAACATCTTGGAAAGAGCAGGAAAGACCCACCATCAAAGAAAACAAGGATATGGAACCCTGACATTATTACTCATGGAAATGGTTGATAATTGTCATGATTTGATGATGGAAGTGGTGGTTCACATGTATAAATAAGGTATTGTGGGTTGAGTCTTTCGCTTACGGCCATACAACCCTGAGCACGCCCGATCTCGTCTGATCTCGGAAGCTAAGCAGGGTCGGGCTTGGTTAGTACTTGGATGGGAGACTGCCTGGGAATACCAGGTGCTGTAAGCTTTTTCGAATTTGCTTTGCAACCAGCAGAGGGAACGGTTGCTGCTGCTTTAAAGGAGAAACATCTTGGAAAGAGCAGGAAAGACCCACCATCAAAGAAAACAAGGATATGGATCCCTGACATTATTACTCATGGAAATGGTTGATAATTGTCATGATTTGATGATGGTAGTGGTGGTTCACATGTATAAATAAGGTATTGTGGGTTGAGTCTTTCGCTTACGGCCATACAACCCTGAGCACGCCCGATCTCGTCTGATCTCGGAACCTAAGCAGGGTCGGGCTTGGTTAGTACTTGGATGGGAGACTGCCTGGGAATACCAGGTGCTGTAAGCTTTTTCGAATTTGCTTTGCAACCAGCAGAGGGAACGGTTGCTGCTGCTTTAAAGGAGAAACATCTTGGAAAGAGCAGGACAGACTAACCATCAAAGAAAACAAGGATATGGAACCCTGACATTATTTCTGATGGAAATGGTTGATAATTGTCATGATTTGATGATGGTGGTGGTGGTTCACATGTATAAATAAGGTATTGTGGGTTGAGTCTTTCGCTTACGGCCATACAACCATGAGCACGCCCGATCTCGTCTGTTCTCGGAACCTAAGCAGGGTCGGGCTTGGTTAGTACTTGGATGGGAGACCGCCTTTGAATACCAGGTGCTGTAAGCTTTTTCGAATTTGCTTTGCAACCAGCAGAGGGAACGGTTGCTGCTGCTTTAAAGGAGAAACATCTTGGAAAGAGCAGGACAGACTAACCATCAAAGAAAACAAGGATATGGAACCCTGACATTATTACTGATGGAAATGGTTGATAATTGTCATGATTTGATGATGGTGGTGGTGGTTCACATGTACAAATAAGGTATTGTGGTTTGAGTCTTTCGCTTACGGCCATACCACCCTGAGCACGCCCGATCTCGTCTGATCTCGGAAGCTAAGCAGGGTCGGGCTTGGTTAGTACTTGGATGGGAGACTGCCTGGGAATACCAGGTGCTGTAAGCTTTTTCGAATTTGCTTTGCAACCAGCAGAGGGAACGGTTGCTGCTGCTTTAAAGGAGAAACATCTTGGAAAGAGCAGGACAGACTAACCATCAAAGAAAACAAGGATATGGAACCCTGACATTATTACTGATGGAAATGGTTGATAATTGTCATGATTTGATGATGGTGGTGGTGGTTCACATGTACAAATAAGGTATTGTGGGTTGAGCCTTTCGCTTACGGCCATACCACCCTGAGCACGCCCGATCTCGTCTGATCTCGGAAGCTAAGCAGGGTCGGGCTTGGTTAGTACTTGGATGGGAGACCGCCTGGGAATACCAGGTGCTGTTAGCTTTTTCGAATTTGCTTTGCAACCAGCAGAGGGAACGGTTGCTGCTGCTTTAAAGGAGAAACATCTTGGAAAGAGCAGGAAAGACTCACCATCAAAGAAAACAAGGATATGGAACCCTGACATTATTACTGATGGAAATGATTGCTAATTGTCATGATTTGATGATGGTGGTGGTGGTTCACATGTATAAATAAGGTGTTGTGGGTTGAATCTTTCGCTTACGGCCATACCACCCTGAGCACGCCCGATCTCGTCTGATCTCGGAAGCTAAGCAGGGTCGGGCTTGGTTAGTACTTGGATGGGAGACCGCCTGGGAATACCAGGTGCTGTTAGCTTTTTCGAATTTGCTTTGCAACCAGCAGAGGGAACGGTTGCTGCTGCTTTAAAGGAGAAACATCTTGGAAAGAGCAGGAAAGACTCACCATCAAAGAAAACAAGGATATGGAACCCTGACATTATTACTGATGGAAATGATTGATAATTGTCATGATTTGATGATGGTGGTGGTGGTTCACATGTATAAATAAGGTATTGTGGGTTGAGTCTTACGCTTACGGCCATACAACCCTGAGCACGCCCGATCTCGTCTGATCTCGGAAGCTAAGCAGGGTCGGGCTTGGTTAGTACTTGGATGGGAGACTGCCTGGGAATACCAGGTGCTGTAAGCTTTTTCGAATTTGCTTTGCAACCAGCAGAGGGAACGGTTGCTGCTGCTTTAAAGGAGAAACATCTTGGAAAGAGCAGGAAAGACCCACCATCAAAGAAAACAAGGATATGGAACCCTGACATTATTACTGATGGAAATGATTGATAATTGTCATGATTTGATGATGGTGGTGGTGGTTCACATGTATAAATAAGGTATTGTGGTTTGAGTCTTTCGCTTACGGCCATACCACCCTGAGCACGCCCGATCTTGTCTGATCTCTGAAGCTAAGCAGGGTCGGGCTTGGTTAGTACTTGGATGGGAGACCGCCTGGGAATACCAGGTGCTGTAAGCTTTTTCGAATTTGCTTTGCAACCAGCAGAGGGATCGGTTGCTGCTGCTTTAAAGGAGAAACATCTTGGAAAGAGCAGGAAAGACTCACCATCAAAAAAAACAAGGATATGGAACCCTGACATTATTACTGATGGAAATGATTGATAATTGTCATGATTTGATGATGGTGGTGGTGGTTCACATGTATAAATAAGGTATTGTGGTTTGAGTCTTTCGCTTACGGCCATACCACCCTGAGCACGCCCGATCTCGTCTGATCTCGGAAGCTAAGCAGGGTCGGGCTTGGTTAGTACTTGGATGGGAGACCGCCTGGGAATACCAGGTGCTGTAAGCTTTTTCGAATTTGCTTTGCAACCAGCAGAGGGAACGGTTGCTGCTGCTTTAAAGGAGAAACATTTTGGAAAGAGCAGGAAAGACTCACCATCAAAGAAAACAAGGATATGGAACCCTGACATTATTACTGATGGAAATGCTTGATAATTGTCATGATTTGATGATGGTGGTGGTGGTTCACATGTATAAATAAGGTATTGTGGGTTGAGTCTTTCGCTTACGGCCATACCACCCTGAGCACGCCCGATTTCGTCTGATCTCGGAAGCTAAGCAGGGTCGGGCTTGGTTAGTTCTTGAATGGGAGACCGCCTGAGAATACCAGGTGCTGGAAGCTTTTTAAGAATTTGCTTTGCAACCAGCAGAGGGAACGGTTGCTGCTGCTTTAAAGGAGAAACATCTTGGAAAGAGCAGGAAAGACTCACCATCAAAGAAAACAAGGATATGGAACCCTGACATTATTACTGATGGAAATGCTTGATAATTGTCATGATTTGATGATGGTGGTGGTGGTTCACATGTATAAATAAGGTATTGTGGGTTGAGTCTTTCGCTTACGGCCATACCACCCTGAGCACGCCCGATCTCGTCTGATCTCGGAAGCTAAGCAGGGTCGGGCTTGGTTAGTACTTGGATGGGAGACCGCCTGGGAATACCAGGTGCTGTAAGCTTTTTCGAATTTGCTTTGCAACCAGCAGAGGGAACGGTTGCTGCTGCTTTAAAGGAGAAACATCTTGGAAAGAGCAGGAAAGACTCACCATCAAAGAAAAAAAGGATAGGGAACCCTGACATTATTACTGATGGAAATGCTTGATAATTGTCATGATTTGATGATGGTGGTGGTGGTTCACATGTATAAATAAGGTATTGTGGGTTGAGTCTTTCGCTTACGGCCATACCACCCTAAGCACGCCCGATCTCGTCTGATCTCGGAAGCTAAGCAGGGTTGGGCTTGGTAAGTACTTGGATGGGAGACCGCCTGGGAATACCAGGTGCTGTAAGCTTTTTCGAATTTGCTTTGCAACCAGCAGAGGGAACGGTTGCTGCTGCTTTAAAGGAGAAACATCTTGGAAAGAGCAGGAAAGACTCACCATCAAAGAAAACAAGGATATGGAACCCTGACATTATTACTGATGGAAATCATTGATAATTGTCATGATTTGATGATGGTGGTGGTGGTTCACATGTATAAATAAGGTATTGTGGGTTGAGTCTATCGCTTACGGCCATACCACCCTGAGCACGCCCGATCTCGTCTGATCTCGGAAGCTAAGCAGGGTCGGGCTTGGTTAGTACTTGGATGGGAGACCGCCTGGGAATACCAGGTGCTGTAAGCTTTTTCGAATTTGCTTTGCAACCAGCAGAGGGATCGGTTGCTGCTGCTTTAAAGGAGAAACATCTTGGAAAGAGCAGGAAAGACTCACCATAAAAAAAAACAAGGATATGGAACCCTGACATTATTACTGATGGAAATGATTGATAATTGTCATGATTTGATGATGGTGGTGGTGGTTCACATGTATAAATAAGGTATTGTGGTTTGAGTCTTTCGCTTACGGCCATACCACCCTGAGCACGCCCGATCTCGTCTGATCTCGGAAGCTAAGCAGGGTCGGGCTTGGTTAGTACTTGGATGTGAGACCGCCTGGGAATACCAGGTGCTGTAAGCTTTTTCGAATTTGCTTTGCAACCAGCAGAGGGAACGGTTGCTGCTGCTTTAAAGGAGAAACATCTTGGAAAGAGCAGGAAAGACTCACCATCAAAGAAAACAAGGATATGGAACCCTGACATTATTACTGATGGAAATGCTTGATAATTGTCATGATTTGATGATGGTGGTGGTGGTTCACATGTATAAATAAGGTATTGTGGGTTGAGTCTTTCGCTTACGGCCATACCACCCTGAGCACGCCCGATCTCGTCTGATCTCGGAAGCTAAGCAGGGTCGGGCTTGGTTAGTACTTGGATGGGAGACCGCCTGGGAATACCAGGTGCTGTAAGCTTTTTCGAATTTGCTTTGCAACCAGCAGAGGGAACGGTTGCTGCTGCTTTAAAGGAGAAACATCTTGGAAAGAGCAGGAAAGACTCACCATCAAAGAAAAAAAGGATAGGGAACCCTGACATTATTACTGATGGAAATGCTTGATAATTGTCATGATTTGATGATGGTGGTTGTGGTTCACATGTATAAATAAGGTATTGTGGGTTGAGTCTTTCGCTTACGGCCATACCACCCTGAGCACGCCCGATTTCGTCTGATCTCGGAAGCTAAGCAGGGTCGGGCTTGGTTAGTTCTTGAATGGGAGACCGCCTGAGAATACCAGGTGCTGGAAGCTTTTTAAGAATTTGCTTTGCAACCAGCAGAGGGAACGGTTGCTGCTGCTTTAAAGGAGAAACATCTTGGAAAGAGCAGGAAAGACTCACCATCAAAGAAAACAAGGATATGGAACCCTGACATTATTACTGATGGAAATGCTTGATAATTGTCATGATTTGATGATGGTGGTGGTGGTTCACATGTATAAATAAGGTATTGTGGGTTGAGTCTTTCGCTTACGGCCATACCACCCTGAGCATGCCCGATCTCGTCTGATCTCGGAAGCTAAGCAGGGTTGGGCCTGGTAAGTACTTGGATGGGAGACCGCCTGGGAATACCAGGTGCTGTAAGCTTTTTCGAATTTGCTTTGCAACCAGCAGAGGGAACGGTTGCTGCTGCTTTAAAGGAGAAACATCTTGGAAAGAGCAGGAAAGACTCACCATCAAAGAAAACAAGGATATGGAACCCTGACATTATTACTGATGGAAATGCTTGACAATTGTCATGATTTGATGATGGTGGTGGTGGTTCACATGTATAAATAAGGTATTGTGGGTTGAGTCTTTCGCTTACGGCCATACCACCCTGAGCACGCCCGATCTCGTCTGATCTCGGAAGCTAAGCAGGGTCGGGCTTGGTTAGTACTTGGATGGGAGACCGCCTGGGAATACCAGGTGCTGTAAGCTTTTTCGAATTTGCTTTGCAACCAGCAGAGGGAACGGTTGCTGCTGCTTTAAAGGAGAAACATCTTGGAAAGAGCAGGAAAGACTCACCATCAAAGAAAAAAAGGATAGGGAACCCTGACATTATTACTGATGGAAATGCTTGATAATTGTCATGATTTGATGATGGTGGTGGTGGTTCACATGTATAAATAAGGTATTGTGGGTTGAGTCTTTCGCTTACGGCCATACCACCCTGAGCACGCCCGATCTCGTCTGATCTCGGAAGCTAAGCAGGGTCGGGCTTGGTTAGTACTTGGATGGGAGACCGCCTGGGAATACCAGGTGCTGTAAGCTTTTTCGAATTTGCTTTGCAACCAGCAGAGGGAACGGTTGCTGCTGCTTTAAAGGAGAAACATCTTGGAAAGAGCAGGAAAGACTCACCATCAAAGAAAACAAGGATATGGAACCCTGACATTATTACTGATGGAAATGATTGATAATTGTCATGATTTGATGATGGTGGTGGTGGTTCACATGTATAAATAAGGTATTGTGGGTTGAGTCTTTCGCTTACGGCCATACCACCCTGAGCACGCCCGATCTCGTCTGATCTCGGAAGCTAAGCAGGGTCGGGCTTGGTTAGTACTTGGATGGGAGACCGCCTGGGAATACCAGGTGCTGTAAGCTTTTTCGAATTTGCTTTGCAACCAGCAGAGGGAACGGTTGCTGCTGCTTTAAAGGAGAAACATCTTGGAAAGAGCAGGAAAGACTCACCATCAAAGAAAAAAAGGATAGGGAACCCTGACATTATTACTGATGGAAATGCTTGATAATTGTCATGATTTGATGATGGTGGTTGTGGTTCACATGTATAAATAAGGTATTGTGGGTTGAGTCTTTCGCTTACGGCCATACCACCCTGAGCACGCCCGATTTCGTCTGATCTCGGAAGCTAAGCAGGGTCGGGCTTGGTTAGTTCTTGAATGGGAGACCGCCTGAGAATACCAGGTGCTGGAAGCTTTTTAAGAATTTGCTTTGCAACCAGCAGAGGGAACGGTTGCTGCTGCTTTAAAGGAGAAACATCTTGGAAAGAGCAGGAAAGACTCACCATCAAAGAAAACAAGGATATGGAACCCTGACATTATTACTGATGGAAATGCTTGATAATTGTCATGATTTGATGATGGTGGTGGTGGTTCACATGTATAAATAAGGTATTGTGGGTTGAGTCTTTCGCTTACGGCCATACCACCCTGAGCACGCCCGATCTCGTCTGATCTCGGAAGCTAAGCAGGGTCGGGCTTGGTTAGTACTTGGATGGGAGACCGCCTGGGAATACCAGGTGCTGTAAGCTTTTTCGAATTTGCTTTGCAACCAGCAGAGGGAACGGTTGCTGCTGCTTTAAAGGAGAAACATCTTGGAAAGAGCAGGAAAGACTCACCATCAAAGAAAAAAAGGATAGGGAACCCTGACATTATTACTGATGGAAATGCTTGATAATTGTCATGATTTGATGATGGTGGTTGTGGTTCACATGTATAAATAAGGTATTGTGGGTTGAGTCTTTCGCTTACGGCCATACCACCCTGAGCACGCCCGATTTCGTCTGATCTCGGAAGCTAAGCAGGGTCGGGCTTGGTTAGTTCTTGAATGGGAGACCGCCTGAGAATACCAGGTGCTGGAAGCTTTTTAAGAATTTGCTTTGCAACCAGCAGAGGGAACGGTTGCTGCTGCTTTAAAGGAGAAACATCTTGGAAAGAGCAGGAAAGACTCACCATCAAAGAAAACAAGGATATGGAACCCTGACATTATTACTGATGGAAATGCTTGATAATTGTCATGATTTGATGATGGTGGTGGTGGTTCACATGTATAAATAAGGTATTGTGGGTTGAGTCTTTCGCTTACGGCCATACCACCCTGAGCACGCCCGATCTCGTCTGATCTCGGAAGCTAAGCAGGGTCGGGCTTGGTTAGTACTTGGATGGGAGACCGCCTGGGAATACCAGGTGCTGTAAGCTTTTTCGAATTTGCTTTGCAACCAGCAGAGGGAACGGTTGCTGCTGCTTTAAAGGAGAAACATCTTGGAAAGAGCAGGAAAGACTCACCATCAAAGAAAAAAAGGATAGGGAACCCTGACATTATTACTGATGGAAATGCTTGATAATTGTCATGATTTGATGATGGTGGTTGTGGTTCACATGTATAAATAAGGTATTGTGGGTTGAGTCTTTCGCTTACGGCCATACCACCCTGAGCACGCCCGATTTCGTCTGATCTCGGAAGCTAAGCAGGGTCGGGCTTGGTTAGTTCTTGAATGGGAGACAGCCTGAGAATACCAGGTGCTGGAAGCTTTTTAAGAATTTGCTTTGCAACCAGCAGAGGGAACGGTTGCTGCTGCTTTAAAGGAGAAACATCTTGGAAAGAGCAGGAAAGACTCACCATCAAAGAAAACAAGGATATGGAACCCTGACATTATTACTGATGGAAATGCTTGATAATTGTCATGATTTGATGATGGTGGTGGTGGTTCACATGTATAAATAAGGTATTGTGGGTTGAGTCTTTCGCTTACGGCCATACCACCCTGAGCACGCCCGATCTCGTCTGATCTCGGAAGCTAAGCAGGGTTGGGCTTGGTAAGTACTTGGATGGGAGACCGCCTGGGAATACCAGGTGCTGTAAGCTTTTTCGAATTTGCTTTGCAACCAGCAGAGGGAACGGTTGCTGCTGCTTTAAAGGAGAAACATCTTGGAAAGAGCAGGAAAGACTCACCATCAAAGAAAACAAGGATATGGAACCCTGACATTATTACTGATGGAAATGCTTGACAATTGTCATGATTTGATGATGGTGGTGGTGGTTCACATGTATAAATAAGGTATTGTGGGTTGAGTCTTTCGCTTACGGCCATACCACCCTAAGCACGCCCGATCTCGTCTGATCTCGGAAGCTAAGCAGGGTTGGGCTTGGTAAGTACTTGGATGGGAGACCGCCTGGGAATACCAGGTGCTGTAAGCTTTTTCGAATTTGCTTTGCAACCAGCAGAGGGATCGGTTGCTGCTGCTTTAAAGGAGAAACATCTTGGAAAGAGCAGGAAAGACTCACCATCAAAAAAAACAAGGATATGGAACCCTGACATTATTACTGATGGAAATGATTGATAATTGTCATGATTTGATGATGGTGGTGGTGGTTCACATGTATAAATAAGGTATTGTGGGTTGAGTCTTTCGCTTACGGCCATACCACCCTGAGCACGCCCGATCTCGTCTGATCTCGGAAGCTAAGCAGGGTCGGGCTTGGTTAGTACTTGGATGGGAGACCGCCTGGGAATACCAGGTGCTGTAAGCTTTTTCGAATTTGCTTTGCAACCAGCAGAGGGAACGGTTGCTGCTGCTTTAAAGGAGAAACATCTTGGAAAGAGCAGGAAAGACTCACCATCAAAGAAAACAAGGATATGGAACCCTGACATTATTACTGATGGAAATGATTGATAATTGTCATGATTTGATGATGGTGGTGGTGGTTCACATGTATAAATAAGGTATTGTGGGTTGAGTCTTTCGCTTACGGCCATACCACCCTGAGCACGCCCGATCTCGTCTGATCTCGGAAGCTATGCATTGTTGGGCTTGGTTAGTACTTGGATGGGAGACCGCCTGGGAATACCAGGTGCTGTAAGCTTTTTCGAATTTGCTTTGCAACCAGCAGAGGGAACGGTTGCTGCTGCTTTAAAGGAGAAACATCTTGGAAAGACTCACCATCAAAGAAAACAAGGATATGGAACCCTGACATTATTACTGATGGAAATGATTGATAATTGTCATGATTTGATGATGGAGGTGGTGGTTCACATGTATAAATAAGGTATTGTGGGTTGAGTCTTTTGCTTACGGCCATACCACCCTGAGCACGCCCGATCTCGTCTGATCCCGTTCAGGTGCGCAAGCAGGAAGTGAGCAGAGAGCAGAGAGCAGTCGAGTGTTTGTTGGGACCGCGTGTGCTTGTGAGGCATAAGGTGCATTTGTGATAGTTTTATGTGTGATTCATTTCCCCTGCAGCCTGGCTGTTTGGGGGATTGTTTCATACTTTCTGTGATTGGATGGATAATTTGATAAATGACAAAATAGAAGGTAAGGCCACTTTGATTAATGCAGAACCCGAGATTGATTATGCTTCTAGTGATTGGAGGGAAGAACTTGTGAATGAAAACATGGAAGTTAAGAACAGTTTGGCACATGTAGAACGGGAGAATGATTCTGGAAATATTGAAGCCAGCGAGAAAGGAATAACCCAGGAGATCAATTCCGTTATTAGGCCTATTGATAAAGCAAGCATGGTGAATGGTAGGAGAGATAAAGAGAGACAGGGAGAAAGTGAGGGTGATTGTGGCTATAAAAAGGAGCTGACATTGATTGTAGAGCCCGTCGGTGAAAATTACATTACCATGATCGAACTGTTGCGGGAAATCAAGGAAAAGTGTGGGATTGTTCTGGCATGCAGGGTCAAAAGTAACAACACTTACGAGATCACCATGCAGGAGGGAAAGGGCAAGACAAGGTTATTAGATGGCTTCAAAATCGAAAACACTCGGGTGACTGCCAAGGAAGTTCGCAGCAATGAAATTGTTGTTTCATTTCTAAACTTGCCATCTTATATCACTGATGCTGAGATTAGGCAGAAACTCTCAACGTGGGGCGTGAGGGCGATTTCGCCCATCAAAAGAAGGAAATGGCCTGGGACAGACGTGGTGGACGGGACAAGGTTCTGTAAAGTACAATTTACTGAACTTGTACAGTCGCTGCCCTACTCAGCAAAGTTCGGGACACTAGACGGAGGGGAGTACTTCCGTGTAATTCATGACAGGCAGGTGAAGGTCTGCAGGCTGTGCATCCAGCCAGGACATATTTTGAGAGAATGCCCAGACTTCACCTGTTATAAATGCAAGCGCCAGGGACACTATGCTAGGGAGTGTGACTTGCAGGGGGGGAGGCGCGGAGAGGAGAGGACGGTGGACGCGGAGCCAGCCGGCGGCGACGAGAGCGTTTCCTGGTCCGAGGAGGAGCAACGACAGCAGGACGAGGACACCGGAGCTGCCAGCGGGGGTGAAATTACCCCATCCACCATCGGCAGCAGTGCGGATGGAGTGTCCGGTGAGACGGGTTGCATGACGGGAGGAGCATCCGGGCAAAGTATGGAGGAAGGTGCTAGCAAAGCGCCCAAAACTCCCTCAGCCCGGGCGAGTGAACGAAGAGGCGACCGACCAGGAGAGGTGGAGGCCCCGGATTGCAGTGAGGCTCCAAGGGGCGGCGGGGCTGCTGCTGCTGCTGCTGCTGCTGCTGCTGCTGCTGCTGCTGCTGCTGCTGCTTCACCTAAGGAGCCAGACGATTCGAGCATGGAGGTGGTGGAGACAAGAACATCGGGAGAAGGAGAGTCGATGGACTACGAGGCGGTGAAAGCCAGCAGGAAGAGAATGAGCAAAAAGAAGGACAAAAGGGTGCCAAAAGAGCGGAAGGTATGAACAATCGAGCATCTCTGGAAAGCTGTATTTTTCTTTTCACCATTACTATGGTCATAATAACATCCTTAAATGCAAACGGCCTGAGGAACATGATCAAAATAGAAAGAACGATTGAACTCTGTAAATCTGACATACTGTGCCTTCAAGAAACGCATTGGGATAATGAACTTGTGGAAACCCTTGGAAAGATTTGGAAAGGGCCCATATTTATAGACAATGGGAGTGCGAGGGCATGTGGAGTGGCAATCCTTGTCAAAGAGAGGTCTGTTAGTGGTGTCAAGCAAACCTTTTGTGGAGGGAATGGACGTGTGATAGCGATAGAATTTGTCCACAATAAAAACACATACAAATTAATCAATATCTATGCACCAAACGTGGAGGAACTGAGAAAGGGTTTTTTTGAGGACTTGGAGGTTCTGTGCACGGGAGATTGTATGATGGTTGGTGACTATAATGTAAAATTATCAAGACTAGATTATTCAAATAATGTAAAATACAGGTATGATGGGTCAAGGAACTTTTTGAAAAGCATGATGGCAGAACACAAAATGGTGGACGTATGGAGGGAGGAAAATGCAGAACGAAAAGTGTTTTCGCGGAGGCAGGTGGTTATGGGGACCCTTAGACAGAGTAGAATAGACCTCGTCCTAGTTAAGGAAAACATTGTCAGCCAAATAAAAGAGGTGAAATATAATTTTACCACTCTTAGTGATCATGCAATCCTGTCGCTGAGGTTAAGGGACGTATGTATAAGGAATGTAGGTGGAGGAATGTGGTGCCTAAACAACAGCTTATTAAGAGAGGATTCATATAAAGAGATGATAGCAAAATGTATCAAAGAAGAAATAGAGAACAGATTAAACAAAGATAATATTTGTATTTGGTGGGAAAATTTGAAAGAAAAAGTTAAAAAGAAAAGCATATACTATTCCAAGCAAAAGAACTTCAGAATGGATCAGGTAGAGAAAGAGATACAAAATAAATTAAACGAAGAAGCAGGGAAAGCAGACAAAGATGGAAATTATAATATACAAAATTATCTGGAGTTGAGAAGGCAACTAAAAGATTGTGAGAAAAATAAATGTGATGGGGCGATAGTAAGGAGTAGAGTACAGTATGCTGTAGAGGGGGAAAGGTGCACAGCGTACTTTCTAAACCTGGAAAAAAATAAGCAGGAAAAAAATTATATAAACGAACTACAGAATGAAAATGGGGAGAAGGTAAATGATCTGGTTAGCATTTTGAATACAGTGGAAGGCTTCTATAAAAACTTGTATAAAAAAGGGAATGCAGAAAAAGTATGTATTGATGAGGTCTTGAGTGGTGTGGATGCAAGGATATCAGCAGACGAGCAAGACATGTGTGACAGAGAGATTACAGTAGAAGAAATACAAATAGCAATTAAAAATGCAAAAAACAATAAAAGCCCTGGTTCAGATGGCCTTAGCAGTGAATTCTACAAAGAGTTTGCTGATGTGTTGGCACCCATACTGCTAATGGTATATCAAAGCATGGAAGAGGGACAACTGGTTCCAGAATCCATGGCTACTGGGGTAATCACAATATTATTTAAAAACAGGGGGAGTAGGTTGGAGTTAGGGAATTATAGGCCAATTAGTTTATTGAATAGTGACTATAAGATATTAACAAGGGTTTTAGCGTATAGGATTAAGAAGGTAATGGGAGGAATAATATCACCGACACAGGCATATAGTGTCGAAGGGAGAGACATAGCAGATATAATAGGGACAGTGAGGGACGTTGTTAGGCACATGAAAGAACAGTCTGGGATTGTGTTGAGTGTAGATTTGAATAAGGCTTTTGATAGAGTGGAGCATGAGTTCTTGTTTCGGACTATGAAAGAATTTGGGTTTGGGGATAGAATAGTGAGTTGGATCAGGCTGCTGTATAAGGAAGCTAAGAGTAGGGTCAAATGTAATGGTCTGATGACAGACACCTTTGCTTTGGAGAGGTCAGTGAGACAGGGCTGTCCTTTATCAGCACTGTTGTATAGCATGTCTATTGAACCCTTTGCTGTCCTTATAAAAAAGGATAGTAATATAAAAGGAATACAAATACCAGGTGAGAAAATTAATATAATTCAACAATATGCGGATGACATGACAATAACAGTAGAAAATATGGACAGCATCAATATAATTATGAAACACATGGGAACATATGGGAGGGCAGCAGGGGCTAAAGTGAATATAGAAAAATCGGAACTAATGAGTATAGGTCAGGAGGGGGATAGGGTTGACAGTATGATTGCATTTAGAGTGGTGGACTGCATCAAAGTTTTAGGAGTAAACATAGGTCCAAACGAAAAGGAAGCAAGAGATATCACTTGGACAGGAGTGATAAATAAGATAAAACACACTTTAAATGCATGGAAGCAGAGGAAATTGAAATTAAAAGGTAAGGTAATAGTTGTTAATTCCTTATTATTATCCAAATGTGTGTATGTTTTGGGCGCACTAGATCTTCCGGTATGGGTTCTATCCGAATTAAATCAGCTGACTTCAAACTTCTTGTGGGATGGGAAGGGTGTGAGGATATCCCACAAAACGTTGATAGCAGGGTACAGTGAGGGAGGGTTAAAACTGGTGGACATTGACACAAAACGTAAAGCACTGAGGGTTAAAACAGTGAAGAAGTATCTCCATGATGTGAATGACTATGGGTGGAAACAATTCTTTAAAATGTATGTTCAGATGGCTGGTAGATGTGGAGAGAATAGTCTGCTTATGGTTTTGAAGGAACCAATGTATGAAAAAGTGCCTTCTTTCTACCAAGAGGTGTTCAAAGCGTGGGGAGAATTCCTACCCAACATATCATACAACTGTAGTAATGTAACCGAAGTAATGAATAAACCCGTTTTTCTCAATCCTATAATACAGCATAACAACAAAATGCTATACAATAAGGTTTTCATGGATGCAGGAATTAGGCAAGTAAAGGACATGGTCTATGAGTTTGTGCCTGGGTTTCTGCCTGGGCAGGCAATGGTAGACTGCGTAAGAGAAGGGGATGAGGATGCTAAGAGAGATATGATTGTAAAAATGTATGATATAATTAAGGGGAGTATGCCTGTAGACTGGAGGTATTTGATTGAGAGAGAGTGTGTGAGGACAGGGGATGGACCCTTACCTAAACTAGTGTTTGTTAAAAATTATGCAAATAAAGAGTTTAAAGAATTAAAAGTAAAAAACATATATTTAGAACTGATAGCGAAACTGCTGAAAAGACCGGCATCAGAACAAATGTGGGAGAGGGTTCTGCCAGGTATGAATGTACAGTTGATATGGGAAAACCTCCAAATCAAATATAATGCAATAGAATGTGAAAACAATGACTTCATGACGAGACACAACAGGATCTATGTAAACACGGTGCTGCATCAGATTAACAAAAAGAACAAAAGAGAATGTGACGTGTGTGAAACTGAGCCAAAAGACTTGTTACATATATATATCCGATGTGAATGTCTACGTAGTTTTGTTTTGAAGTTAAAAGATATGCTGTTTAAAAACTGGGAAAAGGGTTTTGTAAAGGCATATGAATGGAATAAAATGTTGCTGTTTGGAGTAAATGGGAAAAGGAAAGATGTGAATGTTCGTTTGTTTAATTTTGTGTTAAGCCACGTGAGGTATGCTATTATGTCAAGAAGGAATCTTGCTCATTTTGAGGGGAAAAAGGTGCATGTGTGGGATTTGTTTGAATCGGTTGTCAGGAGAAATGTGGGTTTGATCTTTAAATATGGTGCTGAGGACTTTGCTGAATGTTTTATTGACGGGTGTGGCTTTATATCTGTAACATCGGAAGGGAAACTAGCATTTAATTTCTGAGTGTGCCTCTATGTTTATCAGGCGCACGTGTTATTATTAAGTGATTTATTTTTCTTTCTTTTTTTTTTCATTTTTTGAGTTTTGTTATCCCTTAACATGAATGTGATTCCTGTGTGTATGTCATTGTTTTGTGTGAATATTTACAGATGAATGTCTTTTGTATATATAAAAAGAAAAAAAAAAAAGAAGCACGCCCGATCTCGTCTGATCTCGGAAGTTAAGCAGGGTCGGGCTTGGTTAGTACTTGGATGGGAGACCGCCTGGGAATACCAGGTGCTGTAAGCTTTTTCGAATAAGCTTTGCAACCAGCAGAGGGAACAGTTGCTGCTGCTTTAAAGGAGAAACATCTTGGAAAGAGCAGGAAAGACTCACCATCAAAGAAAACAAGGATAGGGAACCCTGACATTATTACTGATGGAAATGCTTGATAATTGTCATGATTTGATGATGGTGGTGGTGGTTCACATGTATAAATAAGGTATTGTGGGTTGAGTCTTTCGCTTACGGCCATACCACCCTGAGCACGCCCGATCTCGTCTGATCTTGGAAGCTAAGCAGGGTCGGGCTTGGTTAGTACTTGGATGGGAGACCGCCTGGGAATACCAGGTGCTGTAAGCTTTTTCGAATTTGCTTTGCAAACAGCAGAGGGAACGGTTGCTGCTGCTTTAAAGGAGAAACATCTTGGAAAGAGCAGGAAAGACTCACCATCAAAGAAAACAAGGATATGGAACCCTGACATTATTACTGATGGAAATGATTGATAATTGTCATGATTTGATGATGGTGGTGGTGGTTCACATGTATAAATAAGGTATTGTGGGTTGAGTCTTTCGCTTACGGCCATGCCACCCTGAGCACGCCCGATCTCGTCTGATCTCGGAAGCTAAGCATGGTCGGGCTTGGTTAGTACTTGGATGGGAGACCGCCTGGGAATACCAGGTGCTGTAAGCTTTTTCGAATTTGCTTTGCAACCAGCTGAGGGAACGGTTGCTGCTGCTTTAAAGGAGAAACATCTTGGAAAGAGCAGGAAAGACTCACCATCAAAGAAAACAAGGATATGGAACCCTGACATTATTACTGATGGAAATGCTTGATAATT
The DNA here is from genome assembly GCF_963576545.1 of Limanda limanda. Classification (NCBI taxonomy): domain Eukaryota; kingdom Metazoa; phylum Chordata; class Actinopteri; order Pleuronectiformes; family Pleuronectidae; genus Limanda; species Limanda limanda. The sequence continues at coordinate 27,661,352 of NC_083642.1, read as the reverse complement.
GTCATGATTTGATGATGGTGGTGGTGGTTCACATGTATAAATAAGGTATTGTGGGTTGAGTCTTTCGCTTACGGCCATACCACCCTGAGCACGCCCGATCTCGTCTGATCTCGGAAGCTAAGCAGGGTCGGGCTTGGTTAGTACTTGGATGGGAGACCGCCTGGGAATACCAGGTGCTGTAAGCTTTTTCGAATTTGCTTTGCAACCAGCAGAGGGAACGGTTGCTGCTGCTTTAAAGGAGAAACATCTTGGAAAGAGCAGGAAAGACTCAACATCAAAGAAAACAAGGATATGGAACCCTGACATTATTACTGATGGAAATGATTGATAATTGTCATGATTTGATGATGGTGGTGGTGGTTCACATGTATAAATAAGGTATTGTGGGTTGAGTCTTTCGCTTACGGCCATACCACCCTGAGCACGCCCGATCTCGTCTGATCTCGGAAGCTAAGCAGGGTCGGGCTTTGTTAGTACTTGGATGGGAGACCGCCTGGGAATACCAGGTGCTGTAAGCTTTTTCGAATTTGCTTTGCAACCAGCAGAGGGAACGGTTGCTGCTGCTTTAAAGGAGAAACATCTTGGAAAGAGCAGGAAAGACTCACCATCAAAGAAAACAAGGATATGGAACCCTGACATTATTACTGATGGAAATGATTGATAATTGTTATGATTTGATGATGGTGGTGGTGGTTCACATGTATAAATAAGGTATTGTGGGTTGAGTCTTTCGCTTACGGCCATACCACCCTGAGCACGCCCGATCTCGTCTGATCTTGGAAGCTAAGCAGGGTCGGGCTTGGTTAGTACTTGGATGGGAGACCGCCTGGGAATACCAGGTGCTGTAAGCTTTTTCGAATTTGCTTTGCAAACAGCAGAGGGAACGGTTGCTGCTGCTTTAAAGGAGAAACATCTTGGAAAGAGCAGGAAAGACTCACCATCAAAGAAAACAAGGATATGGAACCCTGACATTATTACTGATGGAAATGATTGATAATTGTCATGATTTGATGATGGTGGTGGTGGTTCACATGTATAAATAAGGTATTGTGGGTTGAGTCTTTCGCTTACGGCCATACCACCCTGAGCACGCCCGATCTCGTCTGATCTAGGAAGCTAAGCATGGTCGGGCTTGGTTAGTACTTGGATGGGAGACCGCCTGGGAATACCAGGTGCTGTAAGCTTTTTCGAATTTGCTTTGCAACCAGCTGAGGGAACGGTTGCTGCTGCTTTAAAGGAGAAACATCTTGGAAAGAGCAGGAAAGACTCACCATCAAAGAAAACAAGGATATGGAACCCTGACATTATTACTGATGGAAATGCTTGATAATTGTCATGATTTGATGATGGTGGTGGTGGTTCACATGTATAAATAAGGTATTGTGGGTTGAGTCTTTCGCTTAAGGCCATACCACCCTGAGCAAACCGATCTTGTCTGATCTCGTAAGCTAAGCATTGTTGGGTTTGGTTAGTACTTAAATGGGAGACCGCCTGTGAATACCAGGTGCTGTAAGCTTTTTCGAATTTGCTTTGCAACCAGCAGAGGGAACGGTTGCTGCTGCTTTAAAGGAGAAACATCTTGGAAAGACTCACCATCAAAGAAAACAAGGATATGGAACCCTGATATTATTACTGATGGAAATGATTGATAATTGTCATGATTTGATGATGGTGGTGGTGGTTCACATGTATAAATAAGGTATTGTGGTTTGAGTCTTTCGCTTACGGCCATACCACCCTGAGCACGCCCGATCTTGTCTGATCTCGTAAGCTAAGCATTGTTGGGCTTGGTTAGTACTTGGATGGGAGACCGCCTGGGAATACCAGGTGCTGTAAGCTTTTTCGAATTTGCTTTGCAACCAGCAGAGGGAACGGTTGCTGCTGCTTTAAAGGAGAAACATCTTGGAAAGACTCACCATCAAAGAAAACAAGGATATGGAACCCTGACATTATTACTGATGGAAATGATTGATAATTGTCATGATTTGATGATGGAGGTGGTGGTTCACATGTATAAATAAGGTATTGTGGGTTGAGTCTTTCGCTTACGGCCATACCACCCTGAGCACGCCCGATCTCGTCTGATCCCGTTCAGGTGCGCAAGCAGGAAGTGAGCAGAGAGCAGAGAGCAGTCGAGTGTTTGTTGGGACCGCGTGTGCTTGTGAGGCATAAGGTGCATTTGTGATAGTTTTATGTGTGATTCATTTCCCCTGCAGCCTGGCTGTTTGGGGGATTGTTTCATACTTTCTGTGATTGGATGGATAATTTGATAAATGACAAAATAGAAGGTAAGGCCACTTTGATTAATGCAGAACCCGAGATTGATTATGCTTCTAGTGATTGGAGGGAAGAACTTGTGAATGAAAACATGGAAGTTAAGAACAGTTTGGCACATGTAGAACGGGAGAATGATTCTGGAAATATTGAAGCCAGCGAGAAAGGAATAACCCAGGAGATCAATTCCGTTATTAGGCCTATTGATAAAGCAAGCATGGTGAATGGTAGGAGAGATAAAGAGAGACAGGGAGAAAGTGAGGGTGATTGTGGCTATAAAAAGGAGCTGACATTGATTGTAGAGCCCGTCGGTGAAAATTACATTACCATGATCGAACTGTTGCGGGAAATCAAGGAAAAGTGTGGGATTGTTCTGGCATGCAGGGTCAAAAGTAACAACACTTACGAGATCACCATGCAGGAGGGAAAGGGCAAGACAAGGTTATTAGATGGCTTCAAAATCGAAAACACTCGGGTGACTGCCAAGGAAGTTCGCAGCAATGAAATTGTTGTTTCATTTCTAAACTTGCCATCTTATATCACTGATGCTGAGATTAGGCAGAAACTCTCAACGTGGGGCGTGAGGGCGATTTCGCCCATCAAAAGAAAGAAATGGCCTGGGACAGACGTGGTGGACGGGACAAGGTTCTGTAAAGTACAATTTACTGAACTTGTACAGTCGCTGCCCTACTCAGCAAAGTTCGGGACACTAGACGGAGGGGAGTACTTCCGTGTAATTCATGACAGGCAGGTGAAGGTCTGCAGGCTGTGCATCCAGCCAGGACATATTTTGAGAGAATGCCCAGACTTCACCTGTTATAAATGCAAGCGCCAGGGACACTATGCTAGGGAGTGTGACTTGCAGGGGGGGAGGCGCGGAGAGGAGAGGACGGTGGACGCGGAGCCAGCCGGCGGCGACGAGAGCGTTTCCTGGTCCGAGGAGGAGCAACGACAGCAGGACGAGGACACCGGAGCTGCCAGCGGGGGTGAAATTACCCCATCCACCATCGGCAGCAGTGCGGATGGAGTGTCCGGTGAGACGGGTTGCATGACGGGAGGAGCATCCGGGCAAAGTATGGAGGAAGGTGCTAGCAAAGCGCCCAAAACTCCCTCAGCCCGGGCGAGTGAACGAAGAGGCGACCGACCAGGAGAGGTGGAGGCCCCGGATTGCAGTGAGGCTCCAAGGGGCGGCGGGGCTGCTGCTGCTGCTGCTGCTGCTGCTGCTGCTGCTGCTGCTGCTGCTGCTGCTGCTTCACCTAAGGAGCCAGACGATTCGAGCATGGAGGTGGTGGAGACAAGAACATCGGGAGAAGGAGAGTCGATGGACTACGAGGCGGTGAAAGCCAGCAGGAAGAGAATGAGCAAAAAGAAGGACAAAAGGGTGCCAAAAGAGCGGAAGGTATGAACAATCGAGCATCTCTGGAAAGCTGTATTTTTCTTTTCACCATTACTATGGTCATAATAACATCCTTAAATGCAAACGGCCTGAGGAACATGATCAAAATAGAAAGAACGATTGAACTCTGTAAATCTGACATACTGTGCCTTCAAGAAACGCATTGGGATAATGAACTTGTGGAAACCCTTGGAAAGATTTGGAAAGGGCCCATATTTATAGACAATGGGAGTGCGAGGGCATGTGGAGTGGCAATCCTTGTCAAAGAGAGGTCTGTTAGTGGTGTCAAGCAAACCTTTTGTGGAGGGAATGGACGTGTGATAGCGATAGAATTTGTCCACAATAAAAACACATACAAATTAATCAATATCTATGCACCAAACGTGGAGGAACTGAGAAAGGGTTTTTTTGAGGACTTGGAGGTTCTGTGCACGGGAGATTGTATGATGGTTGGTGACTATAATGTAAAATTATCAAGACTAGATTATTCAAATAATGTAAAATACAGGTATGATGGGTCAAGGAACTTTTTGAAAAGCATGATGGCAGAACACAAAATGGTGGACGTATGGAGGGAGGAAAATGCAGAACGAAAAGTGTTTTCGCGGAGGCAGGTGGTTATGGGGACCCTTAGACAGAGTAGAATAGACCTCGTCCTAGTTAAGGAAAACATTGTCAGCCAAATAAAAGAGGTGAAATATAATTTTACCACTCTTAGTGATCATGCAATCCTGTCGCTGAGGTTAAGGGACGTATGTATAAGGAATGTAGGTGGAGGAATGTGGTGCCTAAACAACAGCTTATTAAGAGAGGATTCATATAAAGAGATGATAGCAAAATGTATCAAAGAAGAAATAGAGAACAGATTAAACAAAGATAATATTTGTATTTGGTGGGAAAATTTGAAAGAAAAAGTTAAAAAGAAAAGCATATACTATTCCAAGCAAAAGAACTTCAGAATGGATCAGGTAGAGAAAGAGATACAAAATAAATTAAACGAAGAAGCAGGGAAAGCAGACAAAGATGGAAATTATAATATACAAAATTATCTGGAGTTGAGAAGGCAACTAAAAGATTGTGAGAAAAATAAATGTGATGGGGCGATAGTAAGGAGTAGAGTACAGTATGCTGTAGAGGGGGAAAGGTGCACAGCGTACTTTCTAAACCTGGAAAAAAATAAGCAGGAAAAAAATTATATAAACGAACTACAGAATGAAAATGGGGAGAAGGTAAATGATCTGGTTAGCATTTTGAATACAGTGGAAGGCTTCTATAAAAACTTGTATAAAAAAGGGAATGCAGAAAAAGTATGTATTGATGAGGTCTTGAGTGGTGTGGATGCAAGGATATCAGCAGACGAGCAAGACATGTGTGACAGAGAGATTACAGTAGAAGAAATACAAATAGCAATTAAAAATGCAAAAAACAATAAAAGCCCTGGTTCAGATGGCCTTAGCAGTGAATTCTACAAAGAGTTTGCTGATGTGTTGGCACCCATACTGCTAATGGTATATCAAAGCATGGAAGAGGGACAACTGGTTCCAGAATCCATGGCTACTGGGGTAATCACAATATTATTTAAAAACAGGGGGAGTAGGTTGGAGTTAGGGAATTATAGGCCAATTAGTTTATTGAATGGTGACTATAAGATATTAACTAGGGTTTTAGCGTATAGGATTAAGAAGGTAATGGGAGGAATAATATCACCGACACAGGCATATAGTGTCGAAGGGAGAGACATAGCAGATATAATAGGGACAGTGAGGGACGTTGTTAGGCACATGAAAGAACAGTCTGGGATTGTGTTGAGTGTAGATTTGAATAAGGCTTTTGATAGAGTGGAGCATGAGTTCTTGTTTCGGACTATGAAAGAATTTGGGTTTGGGGATAGAATAGTGAGTTGGATCAGGCTGCTGTATAAGGAAGCTAAGAGTAGGGTCAAATGTAATGGTCTGATGACAGACACCTTTGCTTTGGAGAGGTCAGTGAGACAGGGCTGTCCTTTATCAGCACTGTTGTATAGCATGTCTATTGAACCCTTTGCTGTCCTTATAAAAAAGGATAGTAATATAAAAGGAATACAAATACCAGGTGAGAAAATTAATATAATTCAACAATATGCGGATGACATGACAATAACAGTAGAAAATATGGACAGCATCAATATAATTATGAAACACATGGGAACATATGGGAGGGCAGCAGGGGCTAAAGTGAATATAGAAAAATCGGAACTAATGAGTATAGGTCAGGAGGGGGATAGGGTTGACAGTATGATTGCATTTAGAGTGGTGGACTGCATCAAAGTTTTAGGAGTAAACATAGGTCCAAACGAAAAGGAAGCAAGAGATATCACTTGGACAGGAGTGATAAATAAGATAAAACACACTTTAAATGCATGGAAGCAGAGGAAATTGAAATTAAAAGGTAAGGTAATAGTTGTTAATTCCTTATTATTATCCAAATGTGTGTATGTTTTGGGCGCACTAGATCTTCCGGTATGGGTTCTATCCGAATTAAATCAGCTGACTTCAAACTTCTTGTGGGATGGGAAGGGTGTGAGGATATCCCACAAAACTGGTGGACATTGACACAAAACGTAAAGCACTGAGGGTTAAAACAGTGAAGAAGTATCTCCATGATGTGAATGACTATGGGTGGAAACAATTCTTTAAAATGTATGTTCAGATGGCTGGTAGATGTGGAGAGAATAGTCTGCTTATGGTTTTGAAGGAACCAATGTATGAAAAAGTGCCTTCTTTCTACCAAGAGGTGTTCAAAGCGTGGGGAGAATTCCTACCCAACATATCATACAACTGTAGTAATGTAACCGAAGTAATGAATAAACCCGTTTTTCTCAATCCTATAATACAGCATAACAACAAAATGCTATACATATAAGAGAAGGGGATGAGGATGCTAGGAGAGATATGATTGTAAAAATGTATGATATAATTAAGGGGAGTATGCCTGTAGACTGGAGGTATTTGATTGAGAGAGAGTGTGTGAGGACAGGGGATGGACCCTTACCTAAACTAGTGTTTGTTAAAAATTATGCAAATAAAGAGTTTAAAGAATTAAAAGTAAAAAACATATATTTAGAACTGATAGCGAAACTGCTGAAAAGACCGGCATCAGAACAAATGTGGGAGAGGGTTCTGCCAGGTATGAATGTACAGTTGATATGGGAAAACCTCCAAATATAATGCAATAGAATGTGAAAACAATGACTTCATGACGAGACACAACAGGATCTATGTAAACACGGTGCTGCATCAGATTAACAAAAAGAACAAAAGAGAATGTGACGTGTGTGAAACTGAGCCAGAAGACTTGTTACATATATATATCCGATGTGAATGTCTACGTAGTTTTGTTTTGAAGTTAAAAGATATGCTGTTTAAAAACTGGGAAAAGGGTTTTGTAAAGGCATATGAATGGAACAAAATGTTGCTGTTTGGAGTAAATGGGAAAAGGAAAGATGTGAATGTTCGTTTGTTTAATTTTGTGTTAAGCCACGTAAGGTATGCTATTATGTCAAGAAGGAATCTTGCTCATTTTGAGGGGAAAAAGGTGCATGTGTGGGATTTGTTTGAATCGGTTGTCAGGAGAAATGTGGGTTTGATCTTTAAATATGGTGCTGAGGACTTTGCTGAATGTTTTATTGACGGGTGTGGCTTTATATCTGTAACATCGGAAGGGAAACTAGCATTTAATTTCTGAGTGTGCCTCTATGTTTATCAGGCGCACGTGTTATTATTAAGTGATTTATTTTTCTTTCTTTTTTTTTTCATTTTTTGAGTTTTGTTATCCCTTAACATGAATGTGATTCCTGTGTGTATGTCATTGTTTTGTGTGAATATTTACAGATGAATGTCTTTTGTATATATAAATTGGTATTTTTGATAATAAAAAAAAAAAAAAAAAAAGCACGCCCGATCTCGTCTGATCTCGGAAGTTAAGCAGGGTCGGGCTTGGTTAGTACTTGGATGGGAGACCGCCTGGGAAAACCAGGTGCTGTAAGCTTTTTCGAATTTGCTTTGCAACCAGCAGAGGGAACGGTTGCTGCTGCTTTAAAGGAGAAACATCTTGGAAAGAGCAGGACAGACTAACCATCAAAGAAAACAAGGATATGGAACCCTGACATTATTACTGATGGAAATGGTTGATAATTGTCATGATTTGATGATGGTGGTGGTGGTTCACATGTATAAATAAGGTATTGTGGTTTGAGTCCTTCGCTTACAGCCATACCACCCTGAGCATGCCCGATCTCGTCTGATCTCGGAAGCTAAGCAGGGTCGGGCTTGGTTAGTACTTGGATGGGAGACTGCCTGGGAATACCAGGTGCTGTAAGCTTTTTCGAATTTGCTTTGCAACCAGCAGAGGGAACGGTTGCTGCTGCTTTACAGTTTTTCTCAATTGGTTTGGCTCATTTCACGAAACAGAAATTACATTCTCAAAACTACACGTGCAAACCTCCAAACCACTGGGCACTTGTTCACAACAGATTGGATGATCTCATTCCTTTAATCAAATTGCAATTGTATAAGCACAGCCTTGCACATGACAAGCACAATTTTTATATGATTTAGGACACCTTGCAAACGGTTAGGTACAATTGCCTTCAGTAAGCCCAATTACCAATTGAATATATCTTGCTGGTCTAAACTGAATGTTGCTTCTCAGTCAAGTGGTTGTTCTCTGCAGAACATGTTGGCATAATTTCATTGTTTACATCATCACCTGCACAATAGTTCACTCCACTGTCAAAATCTTTCAGGCACATACCATGAAAAACATCATGGTATATACTGTAATATGGATCTCTTGGATCATCGGCTTAATTTTCAGGTGCAACTAGAACTTTACTAATCAAGGGGTTTGCTAACTAAACTTACTGTGTGATCACCAATCACACAGTAAGTTTAGTTAGCTGACAGGTGCTATCCAGGAGCATAAATGCTTCCATCAAATATCTAGAGCTTGACCAAGTTCAGTACAATTTATGAACATGGAAGCACCTGGCCAGGGAAACGACCAAGGGCAGCTGCCTGCTCGAGGAGGAGGAGGAAGAAGAAGAGGAAGAGGAGCAAGGGTGCGTGGTGGTGGAGAAGGGGGAAGAGGCCGAGGAGTACGAAGACAACAATTTGTGCCAGATGAAATTCGGGCTACACTTGTGGACCATGTGGTCAACCATGGCCTCACAATGGCAGAGGCAGGTCGTCGAGTTCAGCCTAATGTGCCACGCTCTACAGTGTCCTCTAGCACCCAAACATTCCGCAGGGAAAACAGGTTTGTGGTCAGTCAACTATGGAATTATTGATGGTAGAGTTAACTGTAGTATTCAAATTTATTGAACTAAAGTCAAAGTAAACAACTAAATACAAATGGTAATAGTGTCTATTCCCACACATTTTTCATTGTGTGGGACAATGTAAGCTTCCACCGTGGCCCGCTCATCAGGGCGTGTTTCACTGCCCATCCAAGAATGCTGATGGTGCTCTTATCACCTTACTCCCCATTCCTCAATCCTATCAAGGAGTTTTTATCTGCATGGAGGTTGAGGGTCTATGAGCATCGGGCTCAAAACCAGAGGTCCCTTCTCCAGGCAATGGATGCTGCTTGTGGTGATGTCACAGCAGAGCAGTGTCAGAGATGGTTGCAGCATGCACGCCAATTCTTCCCCCGTTGCATAGCAAGGGAGAACATCAGATGTGATGTTCATGAAAATCTGTGGCCAGACAGACATGAGCACGAGGATGAGCAGGATAGTGAGGATGAAAACTAGTGAAACTCCAGCTTTACTTTAGTTTCTTACTGTATGTGTTGTTAGTGTAGGCTATACCTAATTTTAGTTTTGATGTGCTTATTGTCCCACAGTATATTGTGCTGTACACATTTTCTGTTACTGTAACCACGATGTATGGCAATTACTGTAACAATTTCCATGGCTGTATGACTGCAATAAAGTATTTTATGTGAAACCTTGAATTAATCTTTTTTCTGTTTACACATAGTATTCTGGAAAGAAAACATCTACTGTAACCATTCAGTGTCAAAGGACTGAGCCAAGATTGAAATGTGCACATGAGGGATATTTCTATGGTCCACTACCATACTGACAAAACATCTAAACATTTTGACCTGTAGTGTTTAAACAATGCCAAAGGGACTTTTCATTTTGGGGGCACTGACTATTTGTATGAGAAAAGAATTTAGTTTTGACTGATAAATTGTCTGTTTTGGGAGAGATATGACCTTTTGAAGGTGATCCATGTAGTTGTGCTGAACCATATAGGCTGTTTTGCCAATTGCACTTAGTGCTCTGAGAATGTAATTTCTGTTTCATGAAATGAGCCAAACCAATTGAGAAAAACTGTAAAGGAGAAACATCTTGGAAAGAGCAGGAAAGACTCACCATCAAAGAAAACAAGGATATGGAACCCTGACATTATTACTGATGGAAATGATTGATAATTGTCATGATTTGATGATGGTGGTGGTGGTTCACATATATAAATAAGGTATTGTGGGTTGAGTCTTTCGCTTAAGGCCATACCACCCTGAGCACGCCCGATCTCGTCTGATTGCGTTCAGGTGTGCAACCAGGAAGCGAAGGAGCAGAGAGAGCAGGTGGAGAGAGGAGGAATTCTTTTGTTTTGTTTTTGGGCTAGATTGAAAGTGAGTGAGAGTGTTTTTTTTGTGTTCGATTTTATTCCCCCAGCAGCTTGCTGTTCGGGGGAACATCTTTTTTTTGAGGGTGTGTGTGTTTTGAATGAGTGACATCAAAGAGAGGAGAGAGCGAGTAGAAAGGAGTAGGACAGATCTCATGGCAGCTGACAGCGGACCGGCAAGCACAACGACAAAGAATATGGAAAACGGCATGGAGCAGAGATCGCCTAAGAATACTGACCAGGGAAAGACCACGACCACCTGCAGGATCATGGACAACGGCAAGATGCAGCAACCGACAAAGAACGCCGACATTGGAAAGGAAACGACCACGAGAAGGATCACGGACAGCATTTGAGAGGGCGCTTACCTTGGCGGTAGAGATCATTGGAGATGAGATGGTGACTATGATGGAACTTTTGAGTGAAGTTAAAAAAACGTGCGGGGTGGTGAATGGATGCCGTTTTACCACGCCCAAGAAATATGAAATAACAATGGACAATGTTGAAGGGAAGGATAAACTGTTAGATGGGATTAGAATAAAGAAGAGCACGATTTTTGCAAAAGAAATTAGAAATGACGAACTAGTGGTATCATTTCTAAACTTGCCGACGTACATTGTGGATCGTGTCATTCTTGCAAAACTTGCAGAATGGGGAGTTAGGGCAATCTCGCCAATCAAAAGAAGAATGTGGCCAGGAACGGACGTAGCCGACGGAACCAGGTTCTTGAAGGTCCGGTTCACTGAAACAGTGAAATCGTTACCCTACTCAACCAAGTTCGAAACACTAGTAGGGGGAGAATACTTTCGCGTGATCCATGACGGACAGAGGAAAGTATGCAGACTATGTATAAAACCGGGTCACATCTTCAGAGAATGCCCAGAATTCAGATGTCACAGATGTAAAGAACAGGGACACTATGCAAGGGAGTGTGTGCCAAAAGCAGCGGAGAGAGAAGATGTCGATGTTGAGGAGGAGGGCAACAGCACTGACAGCGAGGAGGAGGAGACATATGGAGGACCATGCATGACATGGACAGAGGACAGCGACGATGACGACATGCAGACGGAGGGAGACCCAGGGGGCGTCCCAGAGAGCGGGGTGGAGTCCAAGGTGCAGAACCAAGAACGGCAAACCCGGAGGGACGTCGCAGCAGGAGACGTGGTGGAAACTACAAGGCAGGAGGAGAGCCGGTCCGGAGAGGAATCGAGTGGAGAGAAGGCTCCCCGTGAAAAGACTCCAGCAGACGGAACCGGCAGCAATGGAGTAAAGCAGCATGGAGATGGAAATCGAGACGAGAGGAAAACTGCGATGGACTTCATGGTTATCGAGGGTATTTCAGAGGAAGAGAGTGTAACCAGACCGCAGAAGGAACGAAAGGCGGAGGAGACCACAAAGAAAAGGAAAGCTGTGCTCCATGCTGAGGAGAAAAGGAGGAAGGAGGAGGAAAGAAGGACAAAATGAAGGTTGGAAATGAAACCATAATTACATGTTTAATGTTAAGCTTGATTTCATTCAACACAAATGGGCTAAGAAATCAAAGCAAATTTGAAAAACTATTAAATAAATGTAGAAATAATGACATATGTCTGCAAGAAACGAACTGGACAGACCAGATCATGGAAGATATAAAAACAAAATGGGAAGGCATTATGTATACAAACCATGGTACGGATAAATTATGTGGGGTAGCAATCCTGATAAGAAATAATGCTGTAGAAAACCTCAAAGAAATCTACAAAGGAAAAGAAGGAAGAGACATAATCATAGAATTTAAATACAAAAAGATAGAGTACCGAATAATTAATATATATGCACCAAATATAGAAGCAGACAGGAAGGTTTTTTTCTTGGATTTAGGGAAATAGTGTGGGAAACTGTATAATAGTGGGAGATTTTAATTTAAAAAGTACAAGGTTGGATGTGGCAAGAGGGAAGCAATTAAAAAAATGATACTTCAAGAAAGATTTTTCTGAAAACATTGGAGGAAAAACAATTAATTGATGTATGGAGGAACAAAAACCCAAACAGGAGAGAATACTCAAGAAGGCAAATAGTAATGGGTAATAGTAATAGTAATTAAAACAAAGCAGAATAGACTTATGTATAGCACATCAGACAATGGTTAAACTTATAAAAAATATGGGGTATAAATTCACATCATTCAGTGACCATGCAATCCTGTCAATAGAGGTTGGTACTGGGATAGAGAGAAGGGGAGGAGGAGTGTGGTGCCTGCTCTCCTAGAGGAAGAGGGATATAGAAAGAAAATAGTGGCCTGCATAGAGAATGGAAAAAATAGCATAGACATATGTAGAAACAAGGGATTATGGTGGGAAAGACTGAAGCAAAAGATAAGGACAATAAGTATTAGATATGCAAAGGTCCGGGCTTTTAAAGAAAGAGAGAAAATAAAATGGTTGAAGGATGAGCTGGCAGAAGAGGCAGAAAGAATTGATAAGGATCCAAAACATAGCATAGAACAATACATAAAGGTGAAATCCAAACTGGACGTTTATGAACAGAATAAATGTATGGGGGCAATAACAAGGAGTAGGGAGAAATATGCGATGAAGGGGGAGAGATGCACAGGATACTTATTGGGATTAGAAAAAAGGAAACAGGAGAGGGTATATATTGAAGAGTTAGAAAATGAAAATGGAGAGATAGTAAATGATTTTGTAGACATTATTGGAAATGTTGGGACATTTTATAAAAATCTATACAAAAAAGGAATTGCAAAGGAGGAAGATAGAAATACAGTTTTAGGTAATATTAAGAAAACGATAACAAATGATGAGAAAAGTATGTGTGATGACAACATCAAAGACATAGAAATAAAGGAATCAATAATGTCATTAAATACCAATAAAAGTCCGGGAACAGATGGCCTTACAAGTGAATTTTATAAAACATTTATCGACGAGCTGCTCCCAATTTTAAGCATCATTTATGCAGAGATAGAGAAGGAGCAGGAGGTACCAGAGTCGCTGGCAACAGGACTAATAACGATCATATATAAAAATAAGGGAAGCAAAAGAAAACTGGAAAACTATAGGCCGCTAACTGTACTAAACACAGATTACAAGATTTTAGCAAAGGTATTAGTAAACAGAATAAAAACAGCAGCACCAACAATCATAGCACCAACACAGGCGTACGGGATACCAGGGAGGGACATATCGGACATTATTTGCACAATAAGGGACACAATTGAATGCATGGGGAAGGAGGGTGGAATAATTTTAAGTATGGACCTTAATAAAGCTTTCGATAGGGTTGAGCATAGTTTTTTATTTTGCACATTAGAAAAATTTGGTTTTGGGCAAAGAATAATCAACTGGATTAAATTATTGTACAAAAATGCAAAGAGTAGGATAAAAATAAATGGAGCTATAACGGATCCCTTTCCATTGGAGAGATCTGTGAGGCAAGGGTGCCCGCTATCGGCAGTACTTTACAGCTTAACTGCTGAAAGTCTCGCGGAAATGATAAAGAAGGATAAGAAAATAGAAGGGATAAAATTGCCAAATGGAGGTGAAAGCAAAATACAGCAATATGCTGATGACACCACTTGTATGGTAAAAAATATGAATAGCGTGAAAAGGATAATGGGAAAAATGGAAGTATATGGGAGAGCAGCAGGGGCTAAAGTAAATATAGACAAAACTGAAATAATGTACGTCGGAAATATAAGCCAAAGTGATTGTAACATACCTTTTAGAATTTCAAAGATTATATGAAAATATTGGGGATAAATATGGGAGGGAAAGAAAAGGAGGCGAGAGATGAGACATGGAATGGGGTAATAAATAAAGTGAAAAACACATTAAATGCGTGGAAGCCGAGGAGATTAAAATTAAAAGGGGAAGGTTTTAGTGGTAAATGCATTAATACTATCCAAGATTGTCTATGCCTTGACTGTGATAGACATGCCAGAGTGGGTGCACAAAGAGCTAAACAGCACAATTACAAATTACATTTGGGATGGGAAACTGGCAAGAATAGCACAAAAGACACTGATAGGGGAATATGAAGAAGGATTGAAATTGGTGGATTTGAATATTAAGAAAAAAGCAATACGAATAAAAACTGTTAAAAAGTATCTGTACGATAGGGTTGATTATGGATGGAAAAATGTTTTTAGGGAATATTTATATAAAAATGGAAGATGTGAAGAAAACGGTCTAATAATGATAATGAAAAGCTCCATATATGAGAAAGTGCCTAGATATTATAAAGAGGTGTTTGATGCATGGGGGAAATACAGAATAAACATTAAATATGAATGCACAAAATACAGTCAGGTAATAAATCAACCAATATGGTGTAACCCATTGATAAAAATGAACAATAACATGCTATGGGATAAAAACATTTTTTATTCCGGACTAACGCAAATAAAAGATTGCCTATATGAATTCATACCTGGGTTTCTAAGGGACCAGGCTATAGTAGATGCAGTTAAGGAGTATGACGAAGAACTGAATGAAACAACTACTGTAAATATGTATGACAAAATAAAAGGAAGCATACCAATAGATTGGGTGAGGCAGATAGAAAATAGCGTGGTTATAGAAAGGAAAATAACGTTCCCCGAGTTATATATGGAAAATAATGGTGAGAAAAGGCCACTAAGTGATTCAAAGGTAAAAGACTACTACAAAGCGCTGATCCAAAATGAATTTAAGGAACCTGCATCGGAAAAGGTTTGGGAAAAGGTGTTCCCAGGTATGGAAGGAAATCAAATATGGAAGCAGTGGAATGTAAGCAAGAATAGTATAGAATGTCAGGATCATGACTTTAAATTACGGCACAACAGACTGTACACAAATGTGGTGATACACCAAATAAATAAGAATGTAAGAAGGGAATGCGATATATGCAAAACTGATCCGGAAACATTAATGCATTTGTATTATGAGTGTGACAAACTGAAGATTTTTCTCACGAAGTTAAAGGATTTCTTGCAAAAGAACTGGGGGAAGCAGTACTTTGAGGGAAAGGACTGGAAAAAAATTGTTTTCTTTGGAGTATGGGAAAAGAAAGAGAAAATAAACATAAATATGATAAACTATGTACTAAATCACGCTAGATATGCTATATGGCTAAGAAGGAATCTAGCACATTTTGAACAAAGAATAATATCTGTCTGGGCCTACTTTGTATCGGGGTTGAAAAAAGACATAAGTTTAATTTTTAAGAATGAAAAGGAAGAATTTCAACACTTTGTTAAGGGATGCAGTTTCATTTCTGTCAATCACAAAGGAAAACTGATGTATAGTTTTGCATAATACTTGGCAGGAGGGCCTATTTGGTAAAAGCTGATGGTTATTGTTTGCATTTCATATTATTTATTTTTTTGTGATGTTACATTGGAATTCAAGTTTTCTTGTACATAAAAACTGATTTATTTTATAATAAGAGAAAAAAAAGCACGCCCGATCTCGTCTGATCTCGGAAGCTAAGCAGGGTCGGGCTTTGTTAGTACTTGGATGGGAGACCGCCTGGGAATACCAGGTGCTGTAAGCTTTTTCGAATTTGCTTTGCAACCAGCAGAGGGAACGGTTGCTGCTGCTTTAAAGGAGAAACATCTTGGAAAGAGCAGGAAAGACTCACCATCAAAGAAAACAAGGATATGGAACCCTGACATTATTACTGATGGAAAAGATTGATAATTGTCATGATTTGATGACGATGGTGGTGGTTCACGTGTATAAATAAGGTATTGTGGGTTGAGTCTTTCGGTTACGGCCATACCACCCTGAACGCACCACGGAGCGTGACATCATCAGAGTGCGACCGTAGCACGGTAGCAGAGCACCACATGTGGCTTGCTAAATACCTTTTTTCCCTGCTTTTTCTACATCGTATATACACATCCAACCGGTCACTAGAGTTGTGAGTGTGTTGTTTATATTGCGTGTGTCCCCCGTGGAAGTGATGCACTGTAAGGGGGTTTATGTCTGTTGAAATGGCCGGAGCAAAAAAGGAGCGGGGGGGGTAGCGATGCTGTGCTCGACGGAAGGGAAAGGGAAATGAATAGTGAAATAATACAGAGCAAACAAACCATAAATACGGACAGAGATGAGAGAAAGCTGACTGTGGTGGTAGAGACAGAAGGAGAGAGCGTGACGACAGCCATGGAGCTGATGAGATGTGTGCGCGAGTTGTGTGGAGGGCTGCTGGCGTGCAGATATATAGCGGAGAGGAAGTTTGAAATGACAATGTGCCACCCGAGGGGGAAAGACAGACTAATGGAGGGTTTTTAAGATGGGCGAAACGATGGTGCACGCCAGAGAGCTCGTCAACGATGAGCTGGTCGTTTCATTTTTGAATCTACCATTTTATATAAGTGACGGGGACATATTGGAGAAGCTGCAACTGTGGGGTGTCTCGGCTGCATCTCCGATCAAAAGGAGGATGTGGCCTGGAACTAACGTTGCCGATGGAACACGGTTCCTAAAAGTGAAGTTCAATAGTCAGATACAGTCACTGCCATACTCTGCCAAATTTAACACAGCACTGGGTGCAGAATACTTCAGGGTTATTCACGACAAGCAGGCGAAAGTTTGTAGAATGTGCATCCAGCCAGGACATTTAATGAGAGAGTGCCCTGAGTTCCAGTGCCACAGGTGCGGAGTTCAGGGACACTTCGTGAGAGAGTGCACTAAAGGAACCAAAAGATGCGAATTATGTCGGAACCTGGTGGAGGAATGCAGGTGCAACAAGAGGGAGGGAGAGGGGGAAAAGAGTGGTGAGGTGGATGAGAGTGAAGAAGGAAGCGAGAGCGGGAGCAACGAGGAGAGGGACTCTGAGGACATGGAAAGTATAGAGGAGGAAGAAGTGGCTGGAACAGTATTTGTGGCAGGAACGGGGGAGATGCTGCAAGAGAGGGAGGAAAGAACCTAGGAAACTACAAAGACGGATGTAGGCATGCAGGCTGGAGAGCGAGCACCGGCGGAGATGACCACAGGAACGAGAGGCGGAGAGGAGAAAGCGGACCTGAAGGAAAGTGAGGAGAGAGGGCGAGGAAACGATGCGGAGGTGGATGCAGACAGGAGGAGAGGAGCGCAGACGGTGAGGACGAAGGAGACGGTGACGACAGAGGGAAGGAGAGACGGAGTGGAGACTGCAGGCCTGGAAGCAGAAGAAAGGAGAAAAAGAGAAGATGAAAAGCTGAGAGAGGATGGAAGTGCTGAGTGGAGTAACTCCCACAGAGACTGTAGAGGAGACCTGCACGTCTCAGACGGTAGGATCTGAAACAGACATGGAGTTGGTTGAAAATGTTGCACAAATAAGGAAAAGACAGAATACTGAGAGGCACAAGAGGATAAGTAAGAAAAGCAAGAGGAAGAATAAAAAATTAAAACAAGTATACTACTAATGCTAACGATAATTTTAATAAATGCTAGGGGGCTAAAGAACAAAAACAAAGGGCAGCAGATATATGGGAAGAGTAATTATGATATAATATGTTTACAGGAAACACACTGGGACGAAAGTCGTATGAGAGACGTGGAGAATGAATGGATGGGAGATGTGTATGCAAACAATGGTGATGGGAATGCATGGGGAGTAGAGATAATTATAAAAAGAGTGATCAAGAATGTGAAGAGATGTGATGATGAGGGAGATCGGAGGGTGATAGGGATCAAAATTTAAAATATGAATGAGGAAATAAAGTGTGTAAAAGTATATGCTGTGTGATGACAACTGTATGATAGTGGGAGTGGTATGGGGAATTGGAGGGGAAAGAGAACATGCGTTGTATAAAAATGTAAATAATGTAGGATAGTAGAAAAGATGATTGAAAATATTTGTTTATTATTATTTTATGTTTGTTCAACGCTATTTTGATAGTGCTGTTTGTTTGTGTAATGTCTTTTTAGTCTGAGTCTCTGTTTTTTTTTTTTTTACAGTTTTGGTGTGAAGGAGTGATCTGTGTTGTTCGGTATTCTACTGTCTGAAAATGACTGTATATATGAAAAAAACAATGAACTTTTGAAATAAAAAAAATATAAAAGCACGCCAGATCTCGTCCGATCTCGGAAGCTAAGCAGGGTCGGGCCTGGTTAGTACTTGGATGGGAGACCGCCTGGGAATACCAGGTGCTGTAAGTTTTTTTGAATTTTCTTTGAAACCAGCAGAGGGAACGGTTGCTGCTGCTTTAAAGAAGAAACATCTCGGAAAGAGCAGGAAAGGCTCGCCAGCAAAGAAAACAAGGATGTGGAACACACACACACACATCACCACTGAAGGAAGAGAGTGAACATTCAAACGACTTTTGATACTCCAAAACACTACCTTATTCATGCACTAGTAGCCTAGCACTCTCAAAATGTCATATTTGGAGAGAAGGATGAAAGAGCAGGGAGTTTAGTCACCATCAAGGAACAAACAGAACATGGAACCCTGACATTATTACTGATGGAAATGATTGATAATTGTCATGATTTGATGATGGTGGTGGTTCACATGTATAAATAAGGTATTGTGGGTTGAGTCTTTCGCTTACGGCCACACCAGCCTGAACGCCCTTGAACGCACCACGGAGTGACGTCATCAACTAGCGACCCAGAAGCACGCCACCGCAGGTGGATGCGGAGGAACTATTTTTCTTTTTTTCTCTTTCCCAGCTTTTTTCTTGCACTCTCTCTACATCTCCCTTTTTTTCTACTTCTTATGTGTTAATCCAACCGGACGTTAGCATTGTGATTGTCTTGTTTAGTGTGTGTGTGTCCCCGCGGCAGTGACGCACTGTGCGGGGGTATCGGAGCCTGTGTGGAAGTGCACCCGAGACAATGGCGGAGACAAGCACGGAGCGGGTGAGTTTAAACGCTGTCACCCACGGAGGTGATAGCGGGAGAGAAACAGAGCTGATGCAGAGCAAGAGCTGCAAAAACAATGAGAGGAACGACAGGGAGCAGACTGTGATGGTGGAGATGGAAGGTGAGGGAGAAGACACAGCAATGGAGCTGATGAGATGTGTGCGTGAGCTGTGCGGAGGGCTGCTGGCGTGCAGACAATTAACGGATAAAAAATACGAAATGACCATGAGCCACCTGAAGGGGAAAGATAGGCTCATGGAAGGATTTAAGATTGGGGAGACAAGGGTGCACGCCAGAGAACTAGTTAATGACGAGCTGGTCGTGTCATTCATGAACTTGCCATTCTATATTGAGGACAGGGAGATACTGGGAAAGATACAACTATGGGGAGTCTCAGCAGTATCTCCTATTAAAAGGAGGATGTGGCCTGGTACAAATGTGGCTGATGGGACAAGGTTCCTGAAGGTGAAATTTAATAATCAAATACAATCACTGCCTTATTCTGCTAAATTTGACACAGCGCTGTTGGCTGAGTATTTCAGGGTGCTTCATGACAAACAAGTTAAAGTGTGCAGGCTTTGCATAAAACCAGGCCACATAATGAGAGAGTGCCCTGAATTTCACTGCAACAGATGTGGAGTGCAGGGTCATTATGCAAGGGAGTGCACGCAGGGGAGGAAGAGATGTGATTTGTGCCAGAACCTGATAAATGAATGCAGATGCAATAAAAGTGAGGCAGAAGATGAAACAAGTGAGAGTGAACAAGAAAGTGAGAGTGGGAGCAGGGAGGAAGGAGACGCAGAGGACATGGAAAGTGTGGAGGAGGGAGACGGAAATGAAATGGAGACGGTGAGGGAGGATGCAGGAAAGCAGGAAGGAGAGCGGAGGACGGAGGAGACGAGGAGGAAAGAATGAGGGAGCGGAGCGGAAGAAGAGAACAAGAGGAAACGACGAGGAGGAGGATGGAGGAAGGAGGAGAGGAGTGCTGGAGCAAGAGGTGATGACAGAAGGAAGGAGAGACGGAGTGGAGATGAAAGGTCCCAAAACGAAGGAGACGAGAAGGCCAGAGAAGGGGGCGACTGTTGAAAAGAAAGACGGAGAGAAGGAAGCAGGCCTGGAGAAAAGGCGAGGAGAGGATGACACTGAAGGGACGGACAATGCACCGAATGGAGCAAAGCCCAAAGAGACTGGAGAGGAGACCACCGCATCACAGATGGTAGGATCCGAAACAGACATGGATACAGAGGAAAAAATAAAACAAATGAGGAAAAGACAGAATACTCAGAGGCATATGAGGATAAATAAGAAAAGTAAAACTAAGGAAAAAACAAAATGAAAATAACAATACTAATAATGTGTAACACCTTTGCTCAGGGTGTGCAACAAGAGCCACAGACAGCCAGAGGTAGAGGTAGACCCGGTGAATGAGAGAGACAGAGACCAGTCTGCAGGGCTCCCAAGTAGTGGGTCCACAGGTGTGCCTCATTCCCACTGATCATCGGTGTGACTCCGCCCACAGGAGCCTGAAAACACAGCCAAGCAGAGGAGACAACTCCAGGGTTGTCACATTCCCCCCCATAAGAACAGGCTTCTTCTAGGTGGAGTTCAAAGGTCCATCCGTCTATTGAAGTCTTACATGTATAGGACACATTTACACTGCATTATACTATACTAACAACTATGCCAATTTATACCAATTTAAATTGCTTACCGGAATGTTGAGTACCCAATCCCCCGCTCACAGACTCCCAATCAGCAACTTAGTACCTAGGCAGCAATTTTTTTTTTTAAGATTTGGGAGAAGGAACCAATAATGGGACAAACAGCTTATGTCTTTAAGGTAAAGCTCTTGACAAGGCATCAGCCATCACATTTTCAGAACCCTTAATATGACACATCTCCAGATGGTATGGTTATAAAAACAAACACCATCTCAGTAAGCGTTGGTTTGGGTTCTGTAGCGAATTCAGAAAAGTTAAAGGATTGTGGTCAGTGTACACCACTAAAGGCCTACATCCTTGACCGATGTACACTTCAAAGTGCTGCAAGGCCCAAATTAATGCCAGGGCTTCTTTCTCTATAATAGAGTAATTCAACTGGTAAGAGTTAAACTTGCGAGAGAAAAAGCTGACTGGCCTCTCAATCCCTGTTGCATCTTGCTGCAACAGCACAGCACCACCACCCAAATTGCTGGCCCAAATTAGCAAAGTTTTCACATCATTAAAGGCTTCCTGACACCGATCTGACCACTGGAACTTAACCTTTTTGCGCATCAGGTCAGTCAAAGGAGCAACAACTGCTGACAAGTTTGGACAGAACCCCCGATAATAACCCACCATACCAAGAAACCTGGAAAGCTCCCTCTTTGTAGTGGGAAAAGGAAACTTCTCAATGGCCTCCACCTTTGCTGTTACAGGGCGCACCGCACCCTGCCCAACCACTTTACCCAGATATATATTTTTTCTCTCTTTACCAGTCTGTGCTCGGGTTACTGCACCTGTTGGAAATACCTCTGGGTCAACAGGTTTCCTCACCACTGGATTAGAACAACCTACCAGTGAAGGGAGTAGATCAGGCCATACTTTGTTTCCAGCCAGATCATTCCCTAGGATGATCGCCACTCCTGGAACCGGTAATGATGGCCGGACTCCCATGGACACCTGTCCCTTAACTAAAGCAGAAGACAACAAAAAACTATGCAAAAGGAGCCGAAAACAGTTGCATCCCCATTCCTTTAACCAGCACAGAAAGCCCTGTGTCAGTTTCCGAAGAAAATGGAAGAACAGACTCAACAACAAAGGACTCTAAAGAGCCCGTGTCCCTCAGTATCCTAACTGGAACTTGTGTGTCACTCCCCAGCAGAGACACATAACCCTCATGTAGATAAGGTGCATAACCCAGATCACATTCTCCTGTATTTAGTTTTGGGTTAGTATGGAATTTTACAGCATCCAGTGCCTTCTCCCTGTCAATCTGCTGGGCACGAGCCGCAAGGGCAGCAGGCTTAGGTCCCCTGCTATTTTGGAGAACCTTGTTCTGTGACCTGAGGGCAGGACACTTGTTCTTCCAGTGTCCCTCCCCTAGACAATAGTTACAGGTTCTGGTTTCATTCCCTTTATCCCTCCAGCCATACGAGGATTTTAACTCTGGACTCAAAACCTCTCCACTCAGTTTAACCTGACGACCCCTAGATAGATCTTCCCTGTTCCCCCAGTCATACATCTTATGGGTTAAGGAGTATTCATCAGCCAACACCGCAGCCTCTCTTACCGTTCCAACTTGATGCTCGTTTAGGTAAGTAGTAACTCGGTCAGGAAGAATATCTTTGAACTGCTCTAACAGAACCAGTTCCTTAAGATCTTCAATTTCATTTACCTCAGAAGCTAGAAGCCAGCGATTAAATTGGGTGGTCAGTCCACGCACCAGCTCTACATAAGTTTGCCCTTCTGATTTTCTCAGTTTCCTGAACTGCTGGCGATACGCCTCCGGTACAAGTTCATAGGCCCTAAGTACTGCAGCCTTAACCTTGAAATAGTTCTGAGTATCTGCTACACTTAGAGCAGAGAATGCCTCTTGAGCCTTACCTGTGAGCACACATTGTAAGAGCAACGCCTTCTCTAAATCAGTCCACTGGCGTGCTTGACCTAACCGCTTAAAAAGACCAAAGAAAGTATCCACATCCTTTTCTCAAAAGTATCTGTGGACACTGCTGGCGCAACTGGTGTCAACTTCCCCTCTTTAATCAGCTCCAGTTCAACCAGCCTAGTAGTTACTTTTAGTCGTTCAAACTCCCATTCCTGCTCCCTGGCATGAACTCGCTCTTCATGGACACGTTCCTGGGCACGCTCTTCTTGCTCCCTGGCATGAACTCGCTCTTCATGGGCACGAACTTCACTTTCCTGTTGGTGATGTAGCAACATAATTTCTTTCTTCTGTTCAAACGTAATGTCACCAAAGTCAGAAAGGAAAAAAATTGTACTGCCCTTTAACCTGGATCTGGCCGCTACTTCCTCATCAGCAACAACCTCATCTGTGGAAGAATCAGAAGGGGGAAGCACTGGCAAAACACCAAGCTTTTCTAACTGGGCCTTTAAAGTAGCGTACATTACTTCCTTGCGAACCGTTTTAGGAAGCTCCATTTCATGATGCTCAGCAATTTTTAACAACTGCTCCCTGGTACCTTTTCCTAGCACCTCCACACTAGGACACTGCACAAAATCCTCAATGGTAGCCATCGTTTCCAAAAGACCCACCTCAGATAACTTTATTTATTTTTTTAATTTAATTTATATATATTTCATCACCTTTGGAATACCTCTCCCCTGACTATCTGCCTAACCAATGCTAACTACCTTCTCTGGACCCTAGTCTTCATGCATTTCATGACAGGTGTTTTAAACACAAAACCAATGACCAGGTAAAGCCCCAGCTATGCTGTTACTCACCAGACGGACATGGACGTGTACCCAAGACAGGAAGTCAAATCATGTTTATGCACAAAAATAACAAACCAACAGACCCCCCGAGAGAGATACTGTTGCTTATTCCTACCAGGAAAGGTAACTCCAAAGATGAATCCCTCTAATTAGTGCCTGATAATGAATGCAATTAGTACCAGCGATGTAAGCTCAAAGTACTACATTCACACTCTAAAGTTTTCACTCACTCTAGGCAACCAGTACACTATTACTTTCTCAGTACAGAAAAGAGTGAGAAACAAACCTGAATCTGGATTTCGGACGAGCCCCCACTTGTTACACCTTTGCTCAGGGTGTGAAACAAGAACCACAGACAGCCACAAAGTTCTGTAGTTACAGTCTTTATTCTAGCCAGAATGAATACAAACAAAACCTCCACATGCCCCTGTGGAGGTAGACTCGGTGAATGAGAGAGACAGAGACCAGTCTGCAGGGCTCCCAAGTAGTGGGTCCACAGGTGTGCCTCATTCCCACTGATCATCGGTGTGACTCCGCCCACAGGAGCCTGAAAACACAGCCAAGCAGAGGAGACAACTCCAGGGCGTGCAGACAATTAATGGATAAAAAATACGAAATGACCATGAGCCACCCGAAAGGGAAAGATAGGCTTATGGAAGGATTTAAGATTGGGGAGACAAGGGTGCACGCCAGAGAACTAGTTAATGACGAGCTGGTCGTGTCATTCATGAACTTGCCATTCTATATTGAGGACAGGGAGATACTGGGAAAGCTACAACTATGGGGAGTCTCAGCAGTAGCTCCTATTAAAAGGAGGAGGACAAGGTTCCTGAAAGTATAATTTAATAATCAAATACAATCACTGCCTTATTCTGCTAAATTTGACACAGCGCTGTTGGCTGAGTATTTCAGGGTGCTTCATGACAAACAAGTTAAAGTGTGCAGGCTTTGCATAAAACCAGGCCACATAATGAGAGAGTGCCCTGAATTTCACTGCAACAGATGTGGAGTGCAGGGTCATTATGCAAGGGATTGCACGCAGGGGAGGAAGAGATGTCATTTGTGCCAGAACCTGATAAATGAATGCAGATGCAATAAAAGTGAGGCAGAAGATGAAACAAGTGAGAGTGAACAAGAAAGTGAGAGTGGGAGCAGGGAGGAAGGAGACGCGGAGGACATGGAAAGTGTGGAGGAGGGAGACGGAAATGAAATGGAGGAGACGGTGAGGGAGGATGCAGGAAAGCAGGAAGGAGAGCGGAGGACGGAGGAGACGAAAGGAGGAAAGAAAGAGGGAGCGGACCGGAAGGAGAGAACGAGAGGAAACGACGAGGAGGAAGATGGAGGAAGGAGGAGAGGAGTGCTGGAGCGAGAGGTGATGACAGGGGGAAGGAGAGACGGGGTGGAGAAGAAAGGTCCCAAAACGAAGGAGACGAGAAGGCCAGAGAAGGGGGCGACTGTCGAAAGGAAAGACGGAGAGAAGGAAGCAGGCCTGGGGAAAAGGCGAGGAGAGGATGACACTGGAGGGACGGACAATGCACCGAATGGAGCAAAGCCCAAAGAGACTGGAGAGGAGACCACCGCATCACAGATGGTAGGATCCGAAACAGACATGGATACAGAGGAAAAAATAAAACAAATGAGGAAAAGACAGAATACTCAGAGGCATATGAGGATAAATAAGAAAAGTAAAACTAAGGAAAAAACAAAATGAAAATAACAATACTAATAATGTTAACAATAATTTCAATAAATGCAAGGGGGCTAAAGAACAAAAACAAAAGACATCAGATATATGGGGAGAGTAATTATGACATAATATGTTTACAGGATCTGTTATGTAGGAAACACACTGGAATGAGAGATGTATGAAAGAGGTGGAGGATGAATGGAGGGGAGATGTGTTTGCAAATAATGGACATGGGAATGCAAGAGGTGTAGCAATATTAACAAAAAAGGGAGTGATAGGGAATGTGAGAAGGTGTGAAGATGAGGGAGATGGGGATCAAATTTGAATATATGAATGAGGAAATGAAGCTGGTAAATGTGTATGTGCCGAATGAGGAGAAAGAAAGAAAGGTGATGTTTGAAAAGATGGGAATGATGTATGATGAAAACTGTATGATCGTGGGGGACTTTAATGTGTGGTGTGGGAAATTGGATGTGTCAAGGAACATGCATTTTAAGAATGATACGAGAGAGGTGTTATAAAAGATAAAGAGCATGAAAGGATTGAGTGACGTATGGAGAGAAAGAAATCCAGAGGGGAGAGAGTTTTCAAGAGTACAGCTGGTGAAAGGGGAATTGAAACAGAGTAGGATAGATTTAGTATTGAGCACAAAGGGCATAGCGGAAAGGATAAAAGGTATAGAATATACAACCACAACGTATAGTGATCACAAGGTGTTAAAATTTACAATAGGTGGGGAATCAAGGAGAAGAGGAGGGGGAGTGTGGTGTATGAATGGTCAGCTGCTTAAAGATGAAAAATATAAAAAAGAAGTGAGAGAATACATAATGTGGGAGATGAATGAGAGAATGTATGAGGAAGACACAGGGAGGTGGTGGGAAAGGCTGAAAGAGGGGATAAGGAACATGAGCAAAAAACACAGCAGGAACAGGGGAAAGAAAGAAAGAGAGAAAGAACAAAGGCTAAAAGAGGAGTCAGTTGAAGAGGGGAAGAAAGCAGGGGAAGGGGTTAATATTGACATAGAGGGATATATAAGAAAGAAAAATGAACTTAAGGAAATAGAACAGGGAAAGTGTCAGGGAGCAATAATAAGAAGTAGAGCTAAATATGCTATAGAGGGAGAAAAATGTACAGGGTATTTCTTAAGGCTATAGAAGACAAGGCAGGAGAAAAAGTATTTTGACAAGTGGAGGGAAAGGGGGGGGGAATAACAGATCTTGTAGGGATAGTGGAAAGAGTAGAAGAATTTTATAGAGAGTTATATAAGAAAGAAGTGGTAGATGAGGAGAGTAGTAGGCAGGTTATAGACAAGATGGAAGCTAGACTGAGTGATGAGGATAGAGAGGTGTGCGAAGGAGAGATAAGTAAGGGAGAGATAGAGAGAGCAATTAATGGGTTAGGCAGAAATAAAAGTCCAGGGATAGATGGAATAATAGAAGAATTGTATATAGAGTTTAGAGAAGAATTAGTACCAGTGTTGGAGAGATTATATAGATGGATAGAAGAGAAGTGTCAGGACCAGGTAATCCCTTCACCCACTGTTCCCTTTCCATAGGTGGCTGGAGCTGGGAGGGGCCTCCTGTGGAACACCTTCGCAGCTGAGACTCATCTAATCAACTCCACCTCCACTCCACAAAGCCTCAGCTCATCTCCCCAGTCTTCGCCAGATCCTGGCGATAGCAGGTATCGTCTTATACCTGCTATCTGCCTGCTACCTGCCTGCAACCTGCTTGCTACCTGTCTGCTACCTGTCTGCTACCTGCCTGCCTTATTAGAATTTCTAATAAACCTTTTCCTAACATCTACCTGCCGTGTTCTCTGTCTGCACTTTTGGGTTCGCTTAAAAATAAGATCGTAACAGAACGATCTGGCCAACATGGACCCAGCAGACACAACACCGGTTTCCAGCCAACTAATCCATGCTCTAACCAGTCAAGGAGCTCTTCTTGGACAGCATGAACAGCTTCTCCAGGGCCTCACAGACACAAACCGCGCTCTGGTAAATCAAGTAACTGAAATAACCCAACAAGTCTCGTTGCTTACCTCTCTGTGTGCCTCATTTCCAGCTGCTGCTTCATTACCTGATCCTGCTCCCCCAGCCCCAATACATCTTGCTACCACTGCTAATCTGGATTCCCTGGCTACCAACCCCAAGCCCTTTAATGGAGATCTGAAGACATGTCGGGATTTCCTGCTCCAGTGTGGTATGGTTTTTCAACAACGTTCCTCATTTTTTCCAGCTGACCAATCTAAGATTCATTACGTTTTGGGATTGCTGAGAGGGAGAGCTTTGGCATGGGCTGAAGCAGTTTATACACCTCTGTCTCTTACTACTGTGACCTATGAGGATTTTATTTCCAATTTAAGAAGAGTTTTTGATCATCCTGATTGCCATGGCTCTGCATCAAGACGTTTATTGAGTCTCCATCAAGGGTTAAGGAGCGCAGCAGACTACGCTGTGGAATTCTGGACCATGGCAGCTGATGCTCTATGGGATGAGCGTGCCTTAAGAGGGTTTTTTTTTTGAAAGGGTTGAATGAACTGCTTAAAGATGAACTTGCCTCCAGGGATGAACCTGAGAGTCTCAGCTCCCTGATTTCTCTAACTATCAGGTTGGACAATCGCCTACGTGAGCGCAGCCTGGAGAAATCTTCTCTTTCGCAGCCAGTCACCAGCACTCCCTTTGTGCCCAGAACTCTCACCACAGTTGGTCCACAACAGACCCACCCAATTCTGCCCAGCTTGGCCACTGCTTATCCTGAGGATGAACCCATGCAACTTGGCAGGGCCCGACTAACTCCGGCGGAGCGTCTACGTTGCATCCGGGCCGGTGAGTGCATATATTGTGGACAAGTGGGTCATTTC
Organism: Limanda limanda; assembly: GCF_963576545.1. Lineage (NCBI taxonomy): Eukaryota > Metazoa > Chordata > Actinopteri > Pleuronectiformes > Pleuronectidae > Limanda > Limanda limanda. Next base: position 27,633,186 of record NC_083642.1, on the reverse strand, counting down.
CGTGTGACTTGTCCTATTCTACCAAAAGACCGGGCTTGTCTGTAAGGATGGGGGTACTGATGAGCCAAGCCAACCACTTCCCCCCACATAAGTCCCAATTACAAGTTTCAGCTACGATTTGCTCCAATCAGTTGTCTCTGCCCCTCCCAGCACTTGTAGACTCGGGTGCCGAAGATAATTTCCTTGACTACGATTTAGCTATACAGTTAGCTTAAGTCATCGAGCCCTTAAAGACTTCCTTAAATGCTAATGCTCTGGATGGTAGATTTTTAGCTAAGATAACCCACCAAACATCTCCTCTCACCCTCGTCCTCTCTGGTAACCACCGTGAAACCATTTGCCTCAAGATAATGTCATCTCCAAATTCACCTCTTGTTCTTGGGGAGAATCATAGGTTGGAGCAGTTTGTCACTCTACGTGCCTGCAGTCAGCTTTGTCCCCACCAGATGGAGCCAACGCATCAGGTTGCCCTCAGCCCAAGCCACCAGACTTGTCAGCCATTCCTTTGGAGTACCATGATTTAGGTGAGGTTTTTCTCTACCCCCCCCATAGACCTTATGATTGTCCTATTGACATGGTCCTTGGTTCAAGTCTGCCCGCTAGCCGGTTATATAATATCTTGCGCCCTGAACGGGAGGCCATGGAAAATGATATTAAGGAATCCTTAGCTGCTGGGATAATCCGCCCATCCTCTTCCCCTCTTGGTGCTGTTTTTTGTTTTGTCATGAAGAAGGATAAGACTCTCCGCCCTTGTATCGACTTCCGTGGCCTGAATAACATCACTATCAAGAACAAATACCCCCTTCCGCTAATCAGCTCTGCTTTTGAACCTCTTCAGGAAGCCACTGTCTTCTCCAAACTGGACCTCCGCAATGCTTACCATCTTGTGCGGATTCGCGATGGAGATGAATGGAAGACTGCTTTTAACACACCCCTAGGCCATTTTGAATATCTTGTTATGCCTTTTGGATTGACCAACGCTCCAGGAGTTTTTCAGGGACTGGTGAATGATGTCCTTCGTGACTTCAATAACCGTTTTGTTTTTGTTTATTTAGATGACATCCTGATTTTCTCCAAGGACCTCAGTGAACATGTGTCCCATGTCCGGCTAGTTCTCCAGAGACTACTGGAGAATAAACTTTTTGTCAAGGCAGAGAAGTGCGAGTTTCACACCAGCTCTGTCAGTTTCCTGGGGTACATCATCGAGGGTGGGCAGGTGAAGACGGACCCTGAAAAGATTAAAGCGGTATCTGAATGGCCCACACCCACGACACGCAAGAAATTGCAGAGTTTTCTTGGCTTTGCAAACTTCTATCGCCGATTCATCAAAGGCTTCAGTCAAGTGGCAGCTCCCCTCTGTAAACTAACCTCTTCCTCTGTGCAGTTTTCCTGGACACCGCAGGTAGAGGCAGCATTTTGCAAGCTCAATAATCTCTTCATCTCAGCTCCTATGCTAGTTCAACCAGATTCCTCTCTGCAGTTTGTAGTAGAAGTTGATGCCTCGGATACTGGGGTAGGAGCAGTTCTATCTCAACTTTCTGGTCCAGATCACAAGCTTCACCCATGTGCCTATTATTCACGTCACTTGTCACCTGCGGAGAGGAATTACGATGTTGGGAACAGGGAGTTATTAGCGGTCAAGTTAGCTTTAGAGGATTGGAGACATTGGCTGGAGGGGGCGGAGCAACCATTCATAGTTTGGACTGATCACAAGAATTTAGAGTACATTCAGTCAGCTAAGAGGCTAAATTCCAGACAGGCTCGGTGGGCTTTGTTTTTCAGTCGTTTCAACTTTACATTAACCTACCGCCCAGGTAAACGTAACATCAAACCGGATGCCCTCTCCAGACAACATATGAGTGAGATGTCCGATGCAAGTTCAGAGACCGTCTTGCCTCCCTCCTGCGTGGTGGCAGCAGTCACATGGGAGATTGAAGCGGAGATTAGACGGGCACAACAGAACCATCGTGATCCAGGTACAGGCCCACCTAACAGACTCTTTGTCCCAGATTCTTTCTGTTCTCAGGTCCTGCAGTGGGCTCACACCTCTAGGTTTGCCTGCCATCCGGGAATTAGCCGCACTCTCTCTCTCCTGAAGAGACACTTCTGTTGGCCCAAGATGGATGCAGATACACGCTCTTATGTTGCTGCCTGTTCGGTGTGTGCGAGGAGCAAGGCTTCCCACCGTCCTCCAGCTGGCCTCCTGCGTCCACTTCCTGTTCCTAGCCGTCCATGGTCACACATCGCCTTGGACTTCGTCTGTGGTTTGCCTCCCTCACAAGGTAACACAGTCGTTTTCACCGTTGTAGACCGATTTTCCAAGGCTGTCCATTTTCATACCCTTCAAAAGTTACCATCTGCTCAGGAGACTGCCAAACTATAAACCGACCATGTTTTTCGTCTACACGGCATACCAGTTGATATTGTCTCTGACAGGGGTCCCCAGTTCACCTCTCATGTTTGGAAGGCTTTTTGCCAGGGCCTTGGACCCAAGGTCAGCCTATCTTCCGGATTCCACCCACAGACCAATGGATAGACAGAGAGGGCTAATCAGGACCTGGGGTCTGCCTTGCGTTGCATCTCATCACTCAACCCGTCAACCTGGAGCTCTCACCTGACCTGGATTGAATATGCCCATAATTCCCTAACCAACGCGGCCACAGGTATGTCCCCTTTTGAGGCTTCTCTTGAATATCAACCACCTCTGTTTCCCTCTCAGGAGAAGGATTTGGCGGTCCCTCCGTTCAGCATCACCTTCGTCGCTGTAGGAAGGCCTGGGATGACACTCGTTCGGCGCTCCTTCGGTCTGTGGAGGCCAACAAACGCATCGCTGACAAGCGTAGGATTCCTGCTCCCGTTTATCAGCCAGGTCAGTCAGTGTGGCTTTCCTCCAGAGACATTCCAAGTCAGTCTCTAAGAAGTTAGCCCCTCGCTTCATTGGACCATTTGTAATTGATAGGGTAATCAATCCCTCGGCTGTCAAGTTGAAGCTGCCCAATACTTTAAGAATACATCCCACCTTTCACGTTTCACAGTTAAAACTAGTTTCCTCTAGCCCTCTGTGCCCTCCAGCCAAACCCCCTCCACCCGCCCGGATAATTGACGATCACCCAGCTTTCTCCGTGCGCCGCCTTCTGGACGTCCGTCGGCGTGGCGTCCATTAGGGGGGGGGGGGTACTGTTAGGACCAGGTAATCCCTTCCCCTACTGTTCCCTTTCCATAGGTGGCTGGAGCTGGGAGGGGCCTCCTGTGGAACACCTTCGCAGCTGAGACTCATCTAATCAACTCCACCTCCACTCCATAAAGCCTAAGCTCATCTCCCCAGTCTTCGCCAGATCGTCCGTTCACCTGTGTGGTTCAGCTGCACACCTTCCTGGTTCTACTCCATGCCACAGAGTTCTGCGCCACCTGCATGCTACCTGCTCCGGCCTGCTATCTGCCTGCTACCTGCCTGCTACCTGCCTGCTACCTGCTTGCTACCTGCTCCGGCCTGCTACCTGCTATCTGCCTGCTACCTGCCTGCTACCTGCTTGCTACCTGCTCCGGCCTGCTACCTGCTATCTGCCTGCTATCTGCCTGCTACCTGCTTGCTACCTGCTACCTGTCTGCTACCTGCCTGCCTTATTGGAATTTCCAATAAACCTTTTCCTACCATCTACCTGCCGTGTTCTCTGTCTGCACTTTTGGGTCCGCTTAAAAATAAGATCGTAACAAGAAGGGAGGAATGCTGCATAGTATGACAACAGGGTTAGTGAGCATAATATATAAAAAAGGGAGTAGGGATGAAAGAAGTAATAGGGACGGTGGTGGGAAGCACACAAGCATATAGCATACCAGGAAGAGACATAGCGGACACAATAAGTAGTATTAGAGACACAATAACACACATGAAGGAGAACAATGGAGGAGCAGTAGTCAGTTTAGATCTTAACAAAGCATTTGACAGAGCAGATCATGGTTATTTGTATAAAGTTTTAGAGAAGGTGGGATTTGGAGGAAGGTTGATAGGATGGGTTAGGCCAGGGGTGGGGAAAACATTTTGACTCGCGGGCCACAATGGGTTCTAAAATTTGGGGGCCGGGCCAGTTTCCTGGATCCTCTCATTTTACAGAAGGGCTCACAGGGCAAAGGGAAAAAGTGAAGGGAGATCATGTGCCTTTTCAAGCCCTATACACCACACTCCCGGGCAAATTTAATTTAGCTGACGCTTTTATCCAAAGCGACTTCTATAAGTGCATCAACCCCGAGGGTTCAAACCCAGAACAAGAATCAAAAAAGTATGATTTCTTAAAAAATAAAGCAAAACTACAAAGTGCTATGAGTACATGCCATTTAAGTGCTACTAAATTGTTAGTTTAAAAAAAAATTAAAAATTCAATTTTTTTTTTTATTATTATTTTTTTTTTTTTTAATATTTGGACAAGTTCGGCGGGCCGGATCAAAAAGCCCAACGGGCCGTACTTTGCCCATGTCTGGGTTAGGCGAATGTATGAAAGAGCAGGCAGTAAGATTAAAGTCAATCGGATAGTCACAGGTGAATTCAGATTAGAAAGGTCAGTGAGGCATGGATGTCCGCTATCGGCTCTGCTGTACTCCTTGTCAGCAGAGCCGTTAGCGGTACTCATACTGCAGAATAGGAGGATTAAGGGCATAGAACTACTGGGCGGACAGGTGAGCACACTATATCAATTTGCGGATGATACAACAGTGACAGTGACAGTTAGGGACAAGGAAAGTGTAGTGTTTTTAAATCCAAAAATAATGGCAGAGGGAGAAACTATTTTCAATAGGGTGATATGGAGGGCAGGGATAAGAAAGGTAAGGGATATGGTGTATGAGTACATACCTGGCTTCATGAGAGCACAGGTTATTGTGAATGAAGTAAGAGGGAATGGGGATGAAATATGGCTGGGCACAGCAAAAGGAGTAATAGAGAAAATAAAGACAGCAATGCCCAAAGAATGGATGGAAATGATTGAGAGAGAGAACGTGGTGAGGGGGGAAGATAAAATAGAAATGTATGTGGGAGAAGGAGAATGCAAGGTGAGATTGGCAAATGTGAAAACCAGAGTGATTTATAAATGTATGAGAGGAAAAGAGATAAGGAGACCAGCTGCAGAGAAAGTGTGGAACAAAGTTATGAATGGAATGGATGTGGAGAGCATATGGGAGAGTTTGAGAGTGAAATGGAATAGCATTGAATGCGAACACTTTGATTTCAGGCTAAGGCACAACCGGATTTTTAATAATATAATAATAATCAAGTTTGACTGCAATGTTGAAAAGGAATGTGATTTATGTGGTGAGGGAGTGGAAACATGTATGAATGAGTTTGTTGAATGTAAAGAACTAAGGGGATACTTTGAAAAAATAAAGATGTTAATAAATAAATGCTGGAAAGGGGAATGGGCAGTGAGAATGGAATGGAAGAAGCTGTGGCTGTTTGGTGTGAATGAAAGACAGAAGGGATGCAATGTAAACCTCATGAACTATGTGCTGAGCCATGCAAGGTATGCAGTTAAAATAAGAAGGAACACGGGTCACTACGAGAAAAGGAAATGTAATGTCTGGACTGTTTTTAAAAACTTAACAGAAAGAGATGTGAGACAGATATGGGGCTATATTGGAGAAGAGGAGTTCAGAAAAGGATTTGTGGATGGAAGTACTTTTATTGAAATAATAAATGGAGATGTGAATCAGGTGAAAATGAATTTTGGTTAAAAGGGATGTTTCTCTTTATGATTTGATTTTGATTTGATATTTTATTGATTTGTGTGTTTTCTGTGAAGTAAATAATATGCATGTAAAAAGAACAGGCCTGGAAAGAGGCTGACATATTACAAAATGTGTTAAAATGTAAATGTACTTGTAATGAATGTAAATGCAAAAACTTTTTGGTAATAAAAAAAAAAGCACGCCAGATCTCGTCCGATCTCGGAAGCTAAGCACGGTCGGGCCTGGTTAGTACTTGGATGGGAGACCGCCTGGGAATACCAGGTGCTGTAAGCTTTTTCGAATTTTCTTTGCAACCAGCAGAGGGAATCGTTGCTGCTGCTTTAAAGGAGAAACATCTTGGAAAGAGCAGGAAAGACATGCCATCAAAGAAAACAAGGATGTGGAACACACACACACATCACCACTGAAGGAAGAGAGTGAACATTCAAACGACTTTTGATAATCCAAAACACTACCTTATTCATGCACTAGTAGCATAGCACTCTCAAAATGTCATATTTGGAGAGAAGGATGAAAGAGCAGGGAGTTTAGTCACCATCAAGGAACAAACAGTACATGGAACCATGACATTATAACTGATGGAAATGATTGATAATTGTCATGAATTGATGACGATGGTGGTGGTTCACGTGTATAAATAAGGTATTGTGGGTTGAGACTTTCGCTTACGGCCATACCACCCTGAGCACGCCTGATCTCGTCCGATCTCGGAAGCTAAGCAGGGTCGGGCCTGGTTAGTACCTGGATGGGAGACCGCCTGGGAATACCAGGTGCTGTAAGCTTTTTCAAATTTGCTTTGCAACCAGCAGAGGGAACGGTTGCTGCTGCTTTAAAGGAGAAACATCTTGGAAAGAGCAGGAAAGACTCACCATCAAAGAAAACAAGGATATGGAACCCTGACATTATTACTGATGGAAATGATTGATAATTGTCATGATTTGATGATGGTGGTGGTGGTTCACATGTATAAATAAGGTATTGTGGGTTGAGTCTTTCGCTTACGGCCATACCTCCCTGAGCACGCCCGATCTCGTCTGATCTCGGAAGCTAAGCAGGGTTGGGCCTGGTTAGTACTTGGATGGAAGACCGCCTGGGAATACCAGGTGCTGTAAGCTTTTTCAAATTTGCTTTGCAACCAGCAGAGGGAACGGTTGCTGTTGCTTTAAAGGAGAAACATCTTGGAAAGAGCAGGAAAGACTCACCATCAAAGAAAACAAGGATATGGAACCCTGACATTATTACTGATGGAAATGATTGATAATTGTCATGATTTGATGATGGTGGTGGTGGTGGTTCACATGTATAAATAAGGTATTGTGGGTTGAGTCTTTCGCTTACGGCCATACCACCCTGAGCACGCCCGATCTTGTCTGATCTCGTAAGCTAAGCATTGTTGGGCTTGGTTAGTACTTGGATGGGAGACCGCCTGGGAATACCTGGTGCTGTAAGCTTTTTCGAATTTGCGTTGCAACCAGCAGAGGGAACGGTTGCTGCTGCTTTAAAGGAGAAACATCTTGGAAAGAGCAGGAAAGACCCAACATCAAAGAAAACAAGGATATGGAACCCTGACATTATTACTGATGGAAATGATTGATAATTGTCATGATTTGATGATGGTGGTGGTGGTTCACATGTATAAATAAGGTATTGTGGGTTGAGTCTTTCGCTTACGGCCATATCACCCTGAGCACGCCCGATCTTGTCTGATCTCGTAAGCTAAGCATTGTTGGGCTTGATTAGTACTTGGATGGGAGACCGCCTGGGAATACCAGGTGCTGTAAGCTTTTTCGAATTTGCTTTGCAACCAGCAGAGGGAACGGTTGCTGCTGCTTTAAAGGAGAAACATCTTGGAAAGAGCAGGAAAGACTCACCATCAAAGAAAACAAGGATATTGTACCCTGACATTATTACTGATGGAAATGCTTGATAATTGTCATGATTTCATGATGGTGGTGGTGGTTCACATGTATAAATAAGGTATTGTGGGTTGAGTCTTTCGCTTACGGCCATACCACCCTGAGCACGCCCGATCTTGTCTGATCTCGTAAGCTAAGCATTGTTGGGCTTGGTAAGTACTTGGATGGGAGACCGCCTGGGGATACCAGGTGCTGTAAGCTTTTTCGAATTTGCTTTGCAACCAGCAGAGGGAACGGTTGCTGCTGCTTTAAAGGAGAAACATCTTGGAAAGAGCAGGAAAGACTCACCATCAAAGAAAACAAGGATATGGAACCCTGACATTATTACTGATGGAAATGATTGATAATTGTCATGATTTGATGATGGTGGTGGTGGTGGTTCACATGTATAAATAAGGTATTGTGGGTTGAGTCTTTCGCTTACGGCCATACCACCCTGAGCACGCCCGATCTTGTCTGATCTCGTAAGCTAAGCATTGTTGGGCTTGGTTAGTACTTGGATGGGAGACCGCCTGGGAATACCTGGTGCTGTAAGCTTTTTCGAATTTGCGTTGCAACCAGCAGAGGGAACGGTTGCTGCTGCTTTAAAGGAGAAACATCTTGGAAAGAGCAGGAAAGACCCAACATCAAAGAAAACAAGGATATGGAACCCTGACATTATTACTGATGGAAATGATTGATAATTGTCATGATTTGATGATGGTGGTGGTGGTTCACATGTATAAATAAGGTATTGTGGGTTGAGTCTTTCGCTTACGGCCATACCACCCTGAGCACGCCCGATCTTGTCTGATCTCGTAAGCTAAGCATTGTTGGGCTTGGTTAGTACTTGGATGGGAGACCGCCTGTGAATACCAGGTGCTGTAAGCTTTTTCGAATTTGCTTTGCAACCAGCAGAGGGAACGGTTGCTGCTGCTTTAAAGGAGAAACATCTTGGAAAGAGCAGGAAAGACTCACCATCAAAGAAAACAAGGATATGGAACCCTGACATTATTACTGATGGAAATGCTTGATAATTGTCATGATTTGATGATGGTGGTGGTGGTTCACATGTACAAATAAGGTATTGTGGGTTGAGACTTTAGCTTACGGCCATACCACCCTGAACACGCCCGATCTCGTCTGATCTCGGAAGCTAAGCAGGGTCGGGCTTGGTTAGTACTTGGATGGGAGACCGCCTGGGAATACCAGGTGCTGTAAGCTTTTTCGAATTTGCTTTGCAACCAGCAGAGGGAACGGTTGCTGCTGCTTTAAAGGAGAAACATCTTGGAAAGAGCAGGAAAGACTCACCATCAAAGAAAACAAGGATATGGAACCCTGACATTATTACTGATGGAAATTATTGATAATTGTCATGATTTGATGATGGTGGTGGTGGTTCACATGTATAAATAAGGTATTGTGGTTTGAATCTTTCGCTTACGGCCATACCACCCTGAGCACGCCCGATCTCGTCTGATCTCGGAAGCTAAGCAGGGTCGGGATTGGTTAGTACTTGGATGGGAGACCGCCTGGGAATACCAGGTGCTGTAAGCTTTTTCAAATTTGCTTTGCAACCAGCAG
>NC_083642.1:27593971-27621471 GCF_963576545.1 Limanda limanda | reverse complement strand
CTCGGAAGCTAAGCAGGGTCGGGCTTGGTTAGTACTTGGATGGGAGACCGCCTGGGAATACCAGGTGCTGTAAGCTTTTTCGAATTTGCTTTGCAACCAGCAGAGGGAACGGTTGCTGCTGCTTTAAAGGAGAAACATCTTGGAAAGAGCAGGAAAGACTCACCATCAAAGAAAACAAGGATATGGAACCCTGACATTATTACTGATGGAAATGATTGATAATTGTTATGATTTGATGATGGTGGTGGTGGTTCACATGTATAAATAAGGTATTGTGGGTTGAGTCTTTCGCTTACGGCCATACCACCCTGAGCACTCCCGATCTCGTCTGATCTCGGAAGCTAAGCAGGGTCGGGCTTGGTTAGTACTTGGATGGGAGACCGCCTGGGAATACCAGGTGCTGTAAGCTTTTTCGAATTTGCTTTGCAAACAGCAGAGGGAACGGTTGCTGCTGCTTTAAAGGAGAAACATCTTGGAAAGAGCAGGAAAGACTCACCATCAAAGAAAACAAGGATATGGAACCCTGACATTATTACTGATGGAAATGATTGATAATTGTCATGATTTGATGATGGTGGTGGTGGTTCACATGTATAAATAAGGTATTGTGGGTTGAGTCTTTCGCTTACGGCCATACCACCCTGAGCACGCCCGATCTCGTCTGATCTCGGAAGCTAAGCAGGGTCGGGCTTGGTTAGTACTTGGATGGGAGACCGCCTGGGAATACCAGGTGCTGTAAGCTTTTTCGAATTTGCTTTGCAACCAGCTGAGGGAACGGTTGCTGCTGCTTTAAAGGAGAAACATCTTGGAAAGAGCAGGAAAGACTCACCATCAAAGAAAACAAGGATATGGAACCCTGACATTATTACTGATGGAAATGATTGATAATTGTCATGATTTGATGATGGTGGTGGTGGTTCACATGTATAAATAAGGTATTGTGGGTTGAGTCTTTCGCTTACGGCCATACCACCCTGAGCACGCCCGATCTCGTCTGATCTCGGAAGCTAAGCAGGGTCGGGCTTGGTTAGTACTTGGATGGGAGACCGCCTGGGAATACCAGGTGCTGTAAGCTTTTTGGAATTTGCTTTGCAACCAGCAGAGGGAACGGTTGCTGCTGCTTTAAAGGAGAAACATCTTGGAAAGAGCAGGAAAGACTCAACATCAAAGAAAACAAGGATATGGAACCCTGACATTATTACTGATGGAAATGATTGATAATTGTCATGATTTGATGATGGTGGTGGTGGTTCACATGTATAAATAAGGTATTGTGGGTTGAGTCTTACGCTTACGGCCATACCACCCTGAGCACGCCTGATCTCGTCTGATCTCGGAAGCTAAGCATGGTCGGGCTTGGTTAGTACTTAGATGGGAGACCGCCTGGGAATACCAGGTGCTGTAAGCTTTTTCGAATTTGCTTTGCAACCAGCAGAGGGAACGGTTGCTGCTGCTTTAAAGGAGAAACATCTTGGAAAGAGCAGGAAAGACTCACCATCAAAGAAAACAAGGATATGGAACCCTGACATTATTACTGATGGAAATGATTGATAATTGTTATGATTTGATGATGGTGGTGGTGGTTCACATGTATAAATAAGGTATTGTGGGTTGAGTCTTTCGCTTACGGCCATACCACCCTGAGCACGCCCGATCTCGTCTGATCTCGGAAGCTAAGCAGGGTCGGGCTTGGTTAGTACTTGGATGGGAGACCGCCTGGGAATACCAGGTGCTGTAAGCTTTTTCGAATTTGCTTTGCAACCAGCAGAGGGAACAGTTGCTGCTGCTTTAAAGGAGAAACATCTTGGAAAGAGCAGGAAAGACTCAACATCAAAGAAAACAAGGATATGGAACCCTGACATTATTACTGATGGAAATGATTGATAATTGTCATGATTTGATGATGGTGGTGGTGGTTCACATGTATAAATAAGGTATTGTGGGTTGAGTCTTTCGCTTACGGCCATACCACCCTGAGCGCGCCTGATCTCGGAAGCTAAGCAGGGTCGGGCTTGGTTAGTACTTGGATGGGAGACCGCCTGGGAATACCAGGTACTGTAAGCTTTTTCGAATTTGCTTTGCAACCAGCAGAGGGAACAGTTGCTGCTGCTTTAAAGGAGAAACATCTTGGAAAGAGCAGGAAAGACTCAACATCAAAGAAAACAAGGATATGGAACCCTGACATTATTACTGATGGAAATGATTGATAATTGTCATGATTTGATGATGGTGGTGGTGGTTCACATGTATAAATAAGGTATTGTGGGTTGAGTCTTTCGCTTACGGCCATACCACCCTGAGCACGCCCGATCTCGTCTGATCTCGGAAGCTAAGCAGGGTCGGGCTTGGTTAGTACTTGGATGGGAGACCGCCTGGGAATACCAGGTGCTGTAAGCTTTTTCGAATTTGCTTTGCAACCAGCAGAGGGAACGGTTGCTGCTGCTTTAAAGGAGCAACATCTTGGAAAGAGCAGGAAAGACTCAACATCAAAGAAAACAAGGATATGGAACCCTGACATTATTACTGATGGAAATGATTGATAATTGTCATGATTTGATGATGGTGGTGGTGGTTCACATGTATAAATAAGGTATTGTGGGTTGAGTCTTTCGTTTACGGCCATACCACCCTGAGCACGCCCGATCTCGTCTGACCTCGGAAGCTAAGCAGGGTCGGGCTTGGTTAGTACTTGGATGGGAGACCGCCTGGGAATACCAGGTGCTGTAAGCTTTTTCGAATTTGCTTTGCAACCAGCAGAGGGAACGGTTGCTGCTGCTTTAAAGGAGAAACATCTTGGAAAGAGCAGGAAAGACTCACCATCAAAGAAAACAAGGATATGGAACCCTGACATTATTACTGATGGAAATGATTGATAATTGTCATGATTTGATGATGGTGGTGGTGGTTCACATGTATAAATAAGGTATTGTGGGTTGAGTCTTTCGTTTACGGCCATACCACCCTGAGCACGCCCGATCTCGTCTGATCTCGGAAGCTAAGCAGGGTCGGGCTTGGTTAGTACTTGGATGGGAGACCGCCTGGGAATACCAGGTGCTGTAAGCTTTTTCGAATTTGCTTTGCAACCAGCAGAGGGAACGGTTGCTGCTGCTTTAAAGGAGAAACATCTTGGAAAGAGCAGGAAAGACTCACCATCAAAGAAAACAAGGATATGGAACCCTGACATTATTACTGATGGAAATGCTTGATAATTGTCATGATTTGATGATGGTGGTGGTGGTTCACATGTATAAATAAGGTATTGTGGGTTGAGTCTTTCGCTTACGGCCATACCACCCTGAGCACGCCTGATCTCGGAAGCTAAGCAGGGTCGGGCTTGGTTAGTACTTGGATGGGAGACCGCCTGAGAATACCAGGTGCTGTAAGCTTTTTCGAATTTGCTTTGCAACCAGCAGAGGGAACGGTTGCTGCTGCTTTAAAGGAGAAACATCTTGGAAAGAGCAGGAAAGACTCAACATCAAAGAAAACAAGGATATGGAACCCTGACATTATTACTGATGGAAATGATTGATAATTGTCATGATTTGATGATGGTGGTGGTGGTTCACATGTATAAATAAGGTATTGTGGGTTGAGTCCTTCGCTTACGGCCATACCACCCTGAGCACGCCTGATCTCGGAAGCTAAGCAGGGTCAGGCTTGGTTAGTACTTGGATGGGAGACCGCCTGGGAATACCAGGTGCTGTAAGCTTTTTCGAATTTGCTTTGCAACCAGCAGAGGGAACGGTTGCTGCTGCTTTAAAGGAGAAACATCTTGGAAAGAGCAGGAAAGACTCACCATCAAAGAAAACAAGGATAGGGAACCCTGACATTATTACTGATGGAAATGCTTGATAATTGTCATGATTTGATGATGGTGGTTGTGGTTCACATGTATAAATAAGGTATTGTGGGTTGAGTCTTTCGCTTACGGCCATACCACCCTGAGCACGCCCGATCTCGTCTGATCTCGGAAGCTAAGCATGGTCGGGCTTTGTTAGTTCTTGGATGGGAGACAGCCTGAGAATACCAGGTGCTGGAAGCTTTTTAGAATTTGCTTTGCAACCAGTAGAGGGAACGGTTGCTGCTGCTTTAAAGGAGAAACATCTTGGAAAGAGCAGGAAAGACTCACCATCAAAGAAAACAAGGATATGGAACCCTGACATTATTACTGATGGAAATGCTTGATAATTGTAATGATTTGATGATGGTGGTGGTGGTTCACATGTATAAATAAGGTATTGTGGGTTGAGTCTTACGTTTACGGCCATATCACCCTGAGCACGCCCGATCTCGTCTGATCTCGGAAGCTAAGCATGGTCGGGCTTGGTTAGTACTTAGATGGGAGACCGCCTGGGAATACCAGGTGCTGTAAGCTTTTTCGAATTTGCTTTGCAACCAGCAGAGGGAACGGTTGCTGCTGCTTTAAAGGAGAAACATCTTGGAAAGAGCAGGAAATACTCAACATCAAAGAAAATAAGGATATGGAACCCTGACATTATTACTGATGGAAATGATTGATAGTTGTCATGATTTGATGATGGTGGTGGTGGTTCACATGTATAAATAAGGTATTGTGGGTTGAGTCTTTCGCTTACGGCCATACCACCCTGAGCACGCCTGATCTCGGAAGCTAAGCAGGGTCGGGCTTGGTTAGTACTTGGATGGGAGACCGCCTGGGAATACCAGGTGCTGTAAGCTTTTTCGAATTTGCTTTGCAACCAGCAGAGGGAACGGTTGCTGCTGCTTTAAAGGAGAAACATCTTGGAAAGAGCAGGAAAGACTCACCATCAAAGAAAACAAGGATAGGGAACCCTGACATTATTACTGATGGAAATGCTTGATAATTGTCATGATTTGATGATGGTGGTTGTGGTTCACATGTATAAATAAGGTATTGTGGGTTGAGTCTTTCGCTTACGGCCATACCACCCTGAGCACGCCCGATCTCGTCTGATCTCGGAAGCTAAGCAGGGTCGGGCTTGGTTAGTACTTGGATGGGAGACCGCCTGGGAATACCAGGTGCTGTAAGCTTTTTCGAATTTGCTTTGCAACCAGCAGAGGGAACGGTTGCTGCTGCTTTAAAGGAGAAACATCTTGGAAAGAGCAGGAAAGACTCAACATCAAAGAAAATAAGGATATGGAACGCTGACATTATTACTGATGGAAATGATTGATAATTGTCATGATTTGATGATGGTGGTGGTGGTTCACATGTATAAATAAGGTATTGTGGGTTGAGTCTTTCGCTTACGGCCATACCACCCTGAGCACGCACGATCTCGTCTGATCTCGGAAGCTAAGCAGGGTCGGGCTTGGTTAGTACTTGGATGGGAGACCGCCTGGGGATACCAGGTGCTGGAAGCTTTTTAGAATTTGCTTTGCAACCAGCAGAGGGAACGGTTGCTGCTGCTTTAAAGGAGAAACATCTTGGAAAGAGCAGGAAAGACTCACCATCAAAGAAAACAAGGATATGGAACCCTGACATTATTACTGATGGAAATGTTTGATAATTGTCATGATTTGATGATGGTGGTGGTGGTTCACATGTATAAATAAGGTATTTTGGGTTGAGTCTTTCGCTTACGGCCATACCACCCTGAGCACGCCCGATCTCGTCTGATCTCGGAAGCTAAGCAGGGTCGGGCTTGGTTAGTACTTGGATGGGAGACCGCCTGGGAATACCAGGTGCTGTAAGCTTTTTTGAATTTGCTTTGCAACCTGCTGAGGGAACGGTTGCTGCTGCTTTAAAGGAGAAACATCTTGGAAAGAGCAGGAAAGACTCACCATCAAAGAAAACAAGGATATGAAACCCTGACATTATTACTGATGGAAATGCTTGATAATTGTCATGATTTGATGATG
Organism: Limanda limanda; assembly: GCF_963576545.1. Classification (NCBI taxonomy): domain Eukaryota; kingdom Metazoa; phylum Chordata; class Actinopteri; order Pleuronectiformes; family Pleuronectidae; genus Limanda; species Limanda limanda. The sequence continues at coordinate 27,615,609 of NC_083642.1, read as the reverse complement.
GTGGTGGTGGTTCACATGTATAAATAAGGTATTGTGGGTTGAGTCTTTCGCTTACGGCCATACCACCCTGAGCACGCCCGATCTCGTCTGATCTCGGAAGCTAAGCAGGGTCGGGCTTGGTTAGTACTTGGATGGGAGACCGTCTGGGAATACCAGGTGCTGTATGCTTTTTCGAATTTGCTTTGCAACCAGCAGAGGGAACGGTTGCTGCTGCTTTAAAGGAGAAACATCTTGGAAAGAGCAGGAAAGACTCACCATCAAAGAAAACAAGGATATGGAACCCTGACATTATTACTGATGGAAATGCTTGATAATTGTCATGATTTGATGATGGTGGTGGTGGTTCACATGTATAAATAAGGTATTGTGGGTTGAGTCTTTCGCTTACGGCCATACCACCCTGAGCACGCCTGATCTCGGAAGCTAAGCAGGGTCGGGCTTGGTTAGTACTTGGATGGGAGACCGCCTGAGAATACCAGGTGCTGTAAGCTTTTTCGAATTTGCTTTGCAACCAGCAGAGGGAACGGTTGCTGCTGCTTTAAAGGAGAAACATCTTGGAAAGAGCAGGAAAGACTCACCATCAAAGAAAACAAGGATATGGAACCCTGACATTATTACTGATGGAAATGCTTGATAATTGTCATGATTTGATGATGGTGGTGGTGGTTCACATGTATAAATAAGGTATTGTGGGTTGAGTCTTTCGCTTACGGCCATACCACCCTGAGCACGCCTGATCTCGGAAGCTAAGCAGGGTCGGGCTTGGTTAGTACTTGGATGGGAGACCGCCTGAGAATACCAGGTGCTGTAAGCTTTTTCGAATTTGCTTTGCAACCAGCAGAGGGAACGGTTGCTGCTGCTTTAAAGGAGAAACATCTTGGAAAGAGCAGGAAAGACTCAACATCAAAGAAAACAAGGATATGGAACCCTGACATTATTACTGATGGAAATGATTGATAATTGTCATGATTTGATGATGGTGGTGGTGGTTCACATGTATAAATAAGGTATTGTGGGTTGAGTCCTTCGCTTACGGCCATACCACCCTGAGCACGCCTGATCTCGGAAGCTAAGCAGGGTCAGGCTTGGTTAGTACTTGGATGGGAGACCGCCTGGGAATACCAGGTGCTGTAAGCTTTTTTGAATTTGCTTTGCAACCTGCTGAGGGAACGGTTGCTGCTGCTTTAAAGGAGAAACATCTTGGAAAGAGCAGGAAAGACTCACCATCAAAGAAAACAAGGATATGAAACCCTGACATTATTACTGATGGAAATGCTTGATAATTGTCATGATTTGATGATGGTGGTGGTGGTTCACATGTATAAATAAGGTATTGTGGGTTGAGTCTTTCGCTTACGGCCATACCACCCTGAGCACGCCCGATCTCGTCTGATCTCGGAAGCTAAGCAGGGTCGGGCTTGGTTAGTACTTGGATGGGAGACCGTCTGGGAATACCAGGTGCTGTATGCTTTTTCGAATTTGCTTTGCAACCAGCAGAGGGAACGGTTGCTGCTGCTTTAAAGGAGAAACATCTTGGAAAGAGCAGGAAAGACTCACCATCAAAGAAAACAAGGATATGGAACCCTGACATTATTACTGATGGAAATGCTTGATAATTGTCATGATTTGATGATGGTGGTGGTGGTTCACATGTATAAATAAGGTATTGTGGGTTGAGTCTTTCGCTTACGGCCATACCACCCTGAGCACGCCTGATCTCGGAAGCTAAGCAGGGTCGGGCTTGGTTAGTACTTGGATGGGAGACCGCCTGAGAATACCAGGTGCTGTAAGCTTTTTCGAATTTGCTTTGCAACCAGCAGAGGGAACGGTTGCTGCTGCTTTAAAGGAGAAACATCTTGGAAAGAGCAGGAAAGACTCACCATCAAAGAAAACAAGGATATGGAACCCTGACATTATTACTGATGGAAATGCTTGATAATTGTCATGATTTGATGATGGTGGTGGTGGTTCACATGTATAAATAAGGTATTGTGGGTTGAGTCTTTCGCTTACGGCCATACCACCCTGAGCACGCCTGATCTCGGAAGCTAAGCAGGGTCGGGCTTGGTTAGTACTTGGATGGGAGACCGCCTGAGAATACCAGGTGCTGTAAGCTTTTTCGAATTTGCTTTGCAACCAGCAGAGGGAACGGTTGCTGCTGCTTTAAAGGAGAAACATCTTGGAAAGAGCAGGAAAGACTCAACATCAAAGAAAACAAGGATATGGAACCCTGACATTATTACTGATGGAAATGATTGATAATTGTCATGATTTGATGATGGTGGTGGTGGTTCACATGTATAAATAAGGTATTGTGGGTTGAGTCCTTCGCTTACGGCCATACCACCCTGAGCACGCCTGATCTCGGAAGCTAAGCAGGGTCAGGCTTGGTTAGTACTTGGATGGGAGACCGCCTGGGAATACCAGGTGCTGTAAGCTTTTTCGAATTTGCTTTGCAACCAGCAGAGGGAACGGTTGCTGCTGCTTTAAAGGAGAAACATCTTGGAAAGAGCAGGAAAGACTCACCATCAAAGAAAACAAGGATAGGGAACCCTGACATTATTACTGATGGAAATGCTTGATAATTGTCATGATTTGATGATGGTGGTTGTGGTTCACATGTATAAATAAGGTATTGTGGGTTGAGTCTTTCGCTTACGGCCATACCACCCTGAGCACGCCCGATCTCGTCTGATCTCGGAAGCTAAGCATGGTCGGGCTTTGTTAGTTCTTGGATGGGAGACAGCCTGAGAATACCAGGTGCTGGAAGCTTTTTAGAATTTGCTTTGCAACCAGTAGAGGGAACGGTTGCTGCTGCTTTAAAGGAGAAACATCTTGGAAAGAGCAGGAAAGACTCACCATCAAAGAAAACAAGGATATGGAACCCTGACATTATTACTGATGGAAATGCTTGATAATTGTAATGATTTGATGATGGTGGTGGTGGTTCACATGTATAAATAAGGTATTGTGGGTTGAGTCTTACGTTTACGGCCATATCACCCTGAGCACGCCCGATCTCGTCTGATCTCGGAAGCTAAGCATGGTCAGGCTTGGTTAGTACTTAGATGGGAGACCGCCTGGGAATACCAGGTGCTGTAAGCTTTTTCGAATTTGCTTTGCAACCAGCAGAGGGAACGGTTGCTGCTGCTTTAAAGGAGAAACATCTTGGAAAGAGCAGGAAATACTCAACATCAAAGAAAATAAGGATATGGAACCCTGACATTATTACTGATGGAAATGATTGATAGTTGTCATGATTTGATGATGGTGGTGGTGGTTCACATGTATAAATAAGGTATTGTGGGTTGAGTCTTTCGCTTACGGCCATACCACCCTGAGCACGCCTGATCTCGGAAGCTAAGCAGGGTCGGGCTTGGTTAGTACTTGGATGGGAGACCGCCTGGGAATACCAGGTGCTGTAAGCTTTTTCGAATTTGCTTTGCAACCAGCAGAGGGAACGGTTGCTGCTGCTTTAAAGGAGAAACATCTTGGAAAGAGCAGGAAAGACTCACCATCAAAGAAAACAAGGATAGGGAACCCTGACATTATTACTGATGGAAATGCTTGATAATTGTCATGATTTGATGATGGTGGTTGTGGTTCACATGTATAAATAAGGTATTGTGGGTTGAGTCTTTCGCTTACGGCCATACCACCCTGAGCACGCCCGATCTCGTCTGATCTCGGAAGCTAAGCAGGGTCGGGCTTGGTTAGTACTTGGATGGGAGACCGCCTGGGAATACCAGGTGCTGTAAGCTTTTTCGAATTTGCTTTGCAACCAGCAGAGGGAACGGTTGCTGCTGCTTTAAAGGAGAAACATCTTGGAAAGAGCAGGAAAGACTCAACATCAAAGAAAATAAGGATATGGAACGCTGACATTATTACTGATGGAAATGATTGATAATTGTCATGATTTGATGATGGTGGTGGTGGTTCACATGTATAAATAAGGTATTGTGGGTTGAGTCTTTCGCTTACGGCCATACCACCCTGAGCACGCCTGATCTCGGAAGCTAAGCAGGGTCGGGCTTGGTTAGTACTTGGATGGGAGACCGCCTGGGAATACCAGGTGCTGTAAGCTTTTTCGAATTTGCTTTGCAACCAGCAGAGGGAACGGTTGCTGCTGCTTTAAAGGAGAAACATCTTGGAAAGAGCAGGAAAGACTCAACATCAAAGAAAACAAGGATATGGAACCCTGACATTATTACTGATGGAAATGCTTGATAATTGTCATGATTTGATGATGGTGGTTGTGGTTCACATGTATAAATAAGGTATTGTGGGTTGAGTCTTTCGCTTACGGCCATACCACCCTGAGCACGCCCGATCTCGTCTGATCTCGGAAGCTAAGCATGGTCGGGCTTGGTTAGTTCTTGGATGGGAGACAGCCTGAGAATACCAGGTGCTGGAAGCTTTTTAGAATTTGCTTTGCAACCAGTAGAGGGAACGGTTGCTGCTGCTTTAAAGGAGAAACATCTTGGAAAGAGCAGGAAAGACTCACCATCAAAGAAAACAAGGATATGGAACCCTGACATTATTACTGATGGAAATGATTGATAATTGTCATGATTTGATGATGGTGGTGGTGGTTCACATGTATAAATAAGGTATTGTGGGTTGAGTCTTTCGTTTACGGCCATACCACCCTGAGCACGCACGATCTCGTCTGATCTCGGAAGCTAAGCAGGGTCGGGCTTGGTTAGTACTTGGATGGGAGACCGCCTGGGGATACCAGGTGCTGGAAGCTTTTTAGAATTTGCTTTGCAACCAGCAGAGGGAACGGTTGCTGCTGCTTTAAAGGAGAAACATCTTGGAAAGAGCAGGAAAGACTCACCATCAAAGAAAACAAGGATATGGAACCCTGACATTATTACTGATGGAAATGTTTGATAATTGTCATGATTTGATGATGGTGGTGGTGGTTCACATGTATAAATAAGGTATTTTGGGTTGAGTCTTTCGCTTACGGCCATACCACCCTGAGCACGCCCGATCTCGTCTGATCTCGGAAGCTAAGCAGGGTCGGGCTTGGTTAGTACTTGGATGGGAGACCGCCTGGGAATACCAGGTGCTGTAAGCTTTTTTGAATTTGCTTTGCAACCTGCTGAGGGAACGGTTGCTGCTGCTTTAAAGGAGAAACATCTTGGAAAGAGCAGGAAAGACTCACCATCAAAGAAAACAAGGATATGAAACCCTGACATTATTACTGATGGAAATGCTTGATAATTGTCATGATTTGATGATGGTGGTGGTGGTTCACATGTATAAATAAGGTATTGTGGGTTGAGTCTTTCGCTTACGGCCATACCACCCTGAGCACGCCCGATCTCGTCTGATCTCGGAAGCTAAGCAGGGTCGGGCTTGGTTAGTACTTGGATGGGAGACCGTCTGGGAATACCAGGTGCTGTATGCTTTTTCGAATTTGCTTTGCAACCAGCAGAGGGAACGGTTGCTGCTGCTTTAAAGGAGAAACATCTTGGAAAGAGCAGGAAAGACTCACCATCAAAGAAAACAAGGATATGGAACCCTGACATTATTACTGATGGAAATGCTTGATAATTGTCATGATTTGATGATGGTGGTGGTGGTTCACATGTATAAATAAGGTATTGTGGGTTGAGTCTTTCGCTTACGGCCATACCACCCTGAGCACGCCTGATCTCGGAAGCTAAGCAGGGTCGGGCTTGGTTAGTACTTGGATGGGAGACCGCCTGAGAATACCAGGTGCTGTAAGCTTTTTCGAATTTGCTTTGCAACCAGCAGAGGGAACGGTTGCTGCTGCTTTAAAGGAGAAACATCTTGGAAAGAGCAGGAAAGACTCAACATCAAAGAAAACAAGGATATGGAACCCTGACATTATTACTGATGGAAATGATTGATAATTGTCATGATTTGATGATGGTGGTGGTGGTTCACATGTATAAATAAGGTATTGTGGGTTGAGTCCTTCGCTTACGGCCATACCACCCTGAGCACGCCTGATCTCGGAAGCTAAGCAGGGTCAGGCTTGGTTAGTACTTGGATGGGAGACCGCCTGGGAATACCAGGTGCTGTAAGCTTTTTCGAATTTGCTTTGCAACCAGCAGAGGGAACGGTTGCTGCTGCTTTAAAGGAGAAACATCTTGGAAAGAGCAGGAAAGACTCACCATCAAAGAAAACAAGGATAGGGAACCCTGACATTATTACTGATGGAAATGCTTGATAATTGTCATGATTTGATGATGGTGGTTGTGGTTCACATGTATAAATAAGGTATTGTGGGTTGAGTCTTTCGCTTACGGCCATACCACCCTGAGCACGCCCGATCTCGTCTGATCTCGGAAGCTAAGCATGGTCGGGCTTTGTTAGTTCTTGGATGGGAGACAGCCTGAGAATACCAGGTGCTGGAAGCTTTTTAGAATTTGCTTTGCAACCAGTAGAGGGAACGGTTGCTGCTGCTTTAAAGGAGAAACATCTTGGAAAGAGCAGGAAAGACTCACCATCAAAGAAAACAAGGATATGGAACCCTGACATTATTACTGATGGAAATGCTTGATAATTGTAATGATTTGATGATGGTGGTGGTGGTTCACATGTATAAATAAGGTATTGTGGGTTGAGTCTTACGTTTACGGCCATATCACCCTGAGCACGCCCGATCTCGTCTGATCTCGGAAGCTAAGCATGGTCGGGCTTGGTTAGTACTTAGATGGGAGACCGCCTGGGAATACCAGGTGCTGTAAGCTTTTTCGAATTTGCTTTGCAACCAGCAGAGGGAACGGTTGCTGCTGCTTTAAAGGAGAAACATCTTGGAAAGAGCAGGAAATACTCAACATCAAAGAAAATAAGGATATGGAACCCTGACATTATTACTGATGGAAATGATTGATAGTTGTCATGATTTGATGATGGTGGTGGTGGTTCACATGTATAAATAAGGTATTGTGGGTTGAGTCTTTCGCTTACGGCCATACCACCCTGAGCACGCCTGATCTCGGAAGCTAAGCAGGGTCGGGCTTGGTTAGTACTTGGATGGGAGACCGCCTGGGAATACCAGGTGCTGTAAGCTTTTTCGAATTTGCTTTGCAACCAGCAGAGGGAACGGTTGCTGCTGCTTTAAAGGAGAAACATCTTGGAAAGAGCAGGAAAGACTCACCATCAAAGAAAACAAGGATAGGGAACCCTGACATTATAACTGATGGAAATGCTTGATAATTGTCATGATTTGATGATGGTGGTTGTGGTTCACATGTATAAATAAGGTATTGTGGGTTGAGTCTTTCGCTTACGGCCATACCACCCTGAGCACGCCCGATCTCGTCTGATCTCGGAAGCTAAGCAGGGTCGGGCTTGGTTAGTACTTGGATGGGAGACCGCCTGGGAATACCAGGTGCTGTAAGCTTTTTCGAATTTGCTTTGCAACCAGCAGAGGGAACGGTTGCTGCTGCTTTAAAGGAGAAACATCTTGGAAAGAGCAGGAAAGACTCAACATCAAAGAAAATAAGGATATGGAACGCTGACATTATTACTGATGGAAATGATTGATAATTGTCATGATTTGATGATGGTGGTGGTGGTTCACATGTATAAATAAGGTATTGTGGGTTGAGTCTTTCGCTTACGGCCATACCACCCTGAGCACGCCTGATCTCGGAAGCTAAGCAGGGTCGGGCTTGGTTAGTACTTGGATGGGAGACCGCCTGGGAATACCAGGTGCTGTAAGCTTTTTCGAATTTGCTTTGCAACCAGCAGAGGGAACGGTTGCTGCTGCTTTAAAGGAGAAACATCTTGGAAAGAGCAGGAAAGACTCAACATCAAAGAAAACAAGGATATGGAACCCTGACATTATTACTGATGGAAATGCTTGATAATTGTCATGATTTGATGATGGTGGTTGTGGTTCACATGTATAAATAAGGTATTGTGGGTTGAGTCTTTCGCTTACGGCCATACCACCCTGAGCACGCCCGATCTCGTCTGATCTCGGAAGCTAAGCATGGTCGGGCTTGGTTAGTTCTTGGATGGGAGACAGCCTGAGAATACCAGGTGCTGGAAGCTTTTTAGAATTTGCTTTGCAACCAGTAGAGGGAACGGTTGCTGCTGCTTTAAAGGAGAAACATCTTGGAAAGAGCAGGAAAGACTCACCATCAAAGAAAACAAGGATATGGAACCCTGACATTATTACTGATGGAAATGATTGATAATTGTCATGATTTGATGATGGTGGTGGTGGTTCACATGTATAAATAAGGTATTGTGGGTTGAGTCTTTCGTTTACGGCCATACCACCCTGAGCACGCACGATCTCGTCTGATCTCGGAAGCTAAGCAGGGTCGGGCTTGGTTAGTACTTGGATGGGAGACCGCCTGGGGATACCAGGTGCTGGAAGCTTTTTAGAATTTGCTTTGCAACCAGCAGAGGGAACGGTTGCTGCTGCTTTAAAGGAGAAACATCTTGGAAAGAGCAGGAAAGACTCACCATCAAAGAAAACAAGGATATGGAACCCTGACATTATTACTGATGGAAATGTTTGATAATTGTCATGATTTGATGATGGTGGTGGTGGTTCACATGTATAAATAAGGTATTTTGGGTTGAGTCTTTCGCTTACGGCCATACCACCCTGAGCACGCCCGATCTCGTCTGATCTCGGAAGCTAAGCAGGGTCGGGCTTGGTTAGTACTTGGATGGGAGACCGCCTGGGAATACCAGGTGCTGTAAGCTTTTTTGAATTTGCTTTGCAACCTGCTGAGGGAACGGTTGCTGCTGCTTTAAAGGAGAAACATCTTGGAAAGAGCAGGAAAGACTCACCATCAAAGAAAACAAGGATATGAAACCCTGACATTATTACTGATGGAAATGCTTGATAATTGTCATGATTTGATGATGGTGGTGGTGGTTGACATGTATAAATAAGGTATTGTGGGTTGAGTCTTTCGCTTACGGCCATACCACCCTGAGCACGCCCGATCTCGTCTGATCTCGGAAGCTAAGCAGGGTCGGGCTTGGTTAGTACTTGGATGGGAGACCGTCTGGGAATACCAGGTGCTGTATGCTTTTTCGAATTTGCTTTGCAACCAGCAGAGGGAACGGTTGCTGCTGCTTTAAAGGAGAAACATCTTGGAAAGAGCAGGAAAGACTCAACATCAAAGAAAACAAGGATATGGAACCCTGAAATTATTACTGATGAAAATGATTGATAATTGTCATGATTTGATGATGGTGGTGGTGGTTCACATGTATAAATAAGGTAATGTGGGTTGAGTCTCTCGCTTACGGCCATACCACCCTGAGCACGCCCGATCTCGTCTGATCTCGGAAGCTAAGCAGGGTAGGGCTTGGTTAGTACTTGGATGGGAGACCGCCTGGGAATACCAGGTGCTGTAAGCTTTTTCGAATAAGCTTTGCAACCAGCAGAGGGAACAGTTGCTGCTGCTTTAAAGGAGAAACATCTTGGAAAGAGCAGGAAAGACTCACCATCAAAGAAAACAAGGATAGGGAACCCTGACATTATTACTGATGGAAATGCTTGATAATTGTCATGATTTGATGATGGTGGTGGTGGTTCACATGTATAAATAAGGTATTGTGGGTTGAGTCTCTCGCTTACGGCCATACCACCCTGAGCACGCCCGATCTCGTCTGATCTCGGAAGCTAAGCAGGGTCGGGCTTGGTTAGTACCTGGATGGGAGACCGCCTGGGAATACCAGGTGCTGTAAGCTTTTTCGAATAAGCTTTGCAACCAGCAGAGGGAACAGTTGCTGCTGCTTTAAAGGAGAAACATCTTGGAAAGAGCAGGAAAGACTCACCATCAAAGAAAACAAGGATAGGGAACCCTGACATTATTACTGATGGAAATGCTTGATAATTGTCATGATTTGATGATGGTGGTTGTGGTTCACATGTATAAATAAGGTATTGTGGGTTGAGTCTTTCGCTTACGGCCATACCACCCTGAGCACGCCCGATTTCGTCTGATCTCGGAAGCTAAACAGGGTCGGGCTTGGTTAGTTCTTGGATGGGAGACCGCCTGAGAATACCAGGTGCTGGAAGCTTTTTAGAATTTGCTTTGCAACCAGCAGAGGGAACGGTTGCTGCTGCTTTAAAGGAGAAACATCTTGGAAAGAGCAGGAAAGACTCACCATCAAAGAAAACAAGGATATGGAACCCTGACATTATTACTGATGGAAATGATTGATAATTGTCATGATTTGATGATGGTGGTGGTGGTTCACATGTATAAATAAGGTATTGTGGGTTGAGTCTTTCGCTTACGGCCATACCACCCTGAGCACGCCCGATCTCGTCTGATCTCGGAAGCTAAGCATGGTCTGGCTTGGTTAGTACTTGGATGGGAGACCGCCTGGGAATACCAGGTGCTGTAAGCTTTTTCGAATTTGCTTTGCAACCAGCTGAGGGAACGGTTGTTGCTGCTTTAAAGGAGAAACATCTTGGAAAGAGCAGGAAAGACTCACCATCAAAGAAAACAAGGATATGGAACCCTGACATTATTACTGATGGAAATGATTGATAATTGTCATGATTTGATGATGGTGGTGGTGGTTCACATGTATAAATAAGGTATTGTGTGTTGAGTCTTTCGCTTACGGCCATACCACCCTGAGCACGCCCGATCTCGTCTGATCTCGGAAGCTAAGCATGGTCTGGCTTGGTTAGTACTTGGATGGGAGACCGCCTGGGAATACCAGGTGCTGTAAGCTTTTTCGAATTTGCTTTGCAACCAGCAGAGGGAACGGTTGCTGCTGCTTTAAAGGAGAAACATCTTGAAAAGAGCAGGAAAGACTCAACATAAAAGAAAACAAGGATATGGAACCCTGACATTATTACTGATGGAAATGATTGATAATTGTCATGATTTGATGATGGTGGTGGTGGTTCACATGTATAAATAAGGTATTGTGGGTTGAGTTTTTCGCTTACCGCCATACCACCCTGAGCACGCCCGATCTCGTCTGATCTCGGAAGCTAAGCAGGGTCGGGCTTAGTTAGTACTTGGATGGGAGACCGCCTGGGAATACCAGGTGCTGTAAGCTTTTTCGAATTTGCTTTGCAACCAGCAGAGGGAACGGTTGCTGCTGCTTTAAAGGAGAAACATCTTGGAAAGAGCAGGAAAGACTCAACATCAAAGAAAACAAGGATATGGAACCCTGACATTATTACTGATGGAAATGTTTGATAATTGTCATGATTTGATGATGGTGGTGGTGGTTCACATGTATAAATAAGGTATTGTGGGTTGAGTCTTTCGCTTACGGCCATACCACCCTGAGCACGCCCGATCTCGTCTGATCTCGGAAGCTAAGCATGGTCGGGCTTGGTTAGTACTTGGATGGGAGACCGCCTGGGAATACCAGGTGCTGTAAGCTTTTTCGAATTTGCTTTGCAACCAGCTGAGGGAACGGTTGCTGCTGCTTTAAAGGAGAAACATCTTGGAAAGAGCAGGAAAGACTCAACATCAAAGAAAACAAGGATATGGAACCCTGACATTATTACTGATGGAAATGATTGATAATTGTCATGATTTGATGATGGTGGTGGTGGTTCACATGTATAAATAAGGTATTGTGGGTTGAGTCTTTCGCTTACGGCCATACCACCCTGAGCACGCCCGATCTCGTCTGATCTCGGAAGCTAAGCAGGGTCGGGCTTGGTTAGTACTTGGATGGGAGACCGTCTGGGAATACCAGGTGCTGTATGCTTTTTCGAATTTGCTTTGCAACCAGCAGAGGGAACGGTTGCTGCTGCTTTAAAGGAGAAACATCTTGGAAAGAGCAGGAAAGACTCACCATCAAAGAAAACAAGGATATGGAACCCTGACATTATTACTGATGGAAATGCTTGATAATTGTCATGATTTGATGATGGTGGTGGTGGTTCACATGTATAAATAAGGTATTGTGGGTTGAGTCTTTCGCTTACGGCCATACCACCCTGAGCACGCCTGATCTCGGAAGCTAAGCAGGGTCGGGCTTGGTTAGTACTTGGATGGGAGACCGCCTGAGAATACCAGGTGCTGTAAGCTTTTTCGAATTTGCTTTGCAACCAGCAGAGGGAACGGTTGCTGCTGCTTTAAAGGAGAAACATCTTGGAAAGAGCAGGAAAGACTCAACATCAAAGAAAACAAGGATATGGAACCCTGACATTATTACTGATGGAAATGATTGATAATTGTCATGATTTGATGATGGTGGTGGTGGTTCACATGTATAAATAAGGTATTGTGGGTTGAGTCCTTCGCTTACGGCCATACCACCCTGAGCACGCCTGATCTCGGAAGCTAAGCAGGGTCAGAGTTGGTTAGTACTTGGATGGGAGACCGCCTGGGAATACCAGGTGCTGTAAGCTTTTTCGAATTTGCTTTGCAACCAGCAGAGGGAACGGTTGCTGCTGCTTTAAAGGAGAAACATCTTGGAAAGAGCAGGAAAGACTCACCATCAAAGAAAACAAGGATAGGGAACCCTGACATTATTACTGATGGAAATGCTTGATAATTGTCATGATTTGATGATGGTGGTTGTGGTTCACATGTATAAATAAGGTATTGTGGGTTGAGTCTTTCGCTTACGGCCATACCACCCTGAGCACGCCCGATCTCGTCTGATCTCGGAAGCTAAGCATGGTCGGGCTTTGTTAGTTCTTGGATGGGAGACAGCCTGAGAATACCAGGTGCTGGAAGCTTTTTAGAATTTGCTTTGCAACCAGTAGAGGGAACGGTTGCTGCTGCTTTAAAGGAGAAACATCTTGGAAAGAGCAGGAAAGACTCACCATCAAAGAAAACAAGGATATGGAACCCTGACATTATTACTGATGGAAATGCTTGATAATTGTAATGATTTGATGATGGTGGTGGTGGTTCACATGTATAAATAAGGTATTGTGGGTTGAGTCTTACGTTTACGGCCATATCACCCTGAGCACGCCCAATCTCGTCTGATCTCGGAAGCTAAGCATGGTCGGGCTTGGTTAGTACTTAGATGGGAGACCGCCTGGGAATACCAGGTGCTGTAAGCTTTTTCGAATTTGCTTTGCAACCAGCAGAGGGAACGGTTGCTGCTGCTTTAAAGGAGAAACATCTTGGAAAGAGCAGGAAATACTCAACATCAAAGAAAATAAGGATATGGAACCCTGACATTATTACTGATGGAAATGATTGATAGTTGTCATGATTTGATGATGGTGGTGGTGGTTCACATGTATAAATAAGGTATTGTGGGTTGAGTCTTTCGCTTACGGCCATACCACCCTGAGCACGCCTGATCTCGGAAGCTAAGCAGGGTCGGGCTTGGTTAGTACTTGGATGGGAGACCGCCTGGGAATACCAGGTGCTGTAAGCTTTTTCGAATTTGCTTTGCAACCAGCAGAGGGAACGGTTGCTGCTGCTTTAAAGGAGAAACATCTTGGAAAGAGCAGGAAAGACTCACCATCAAAGAAAACAAGGATAGGGAACCCTGACATTATTACTGATGGAAATGCTTGATAATTGTCATGATTTGATGATGGTGGTTGTGGTTCACATGTATAAATAAGGTATTGTGGGTTGAGTCTTTCGCTTACGGCCATACCACCCTGAGCACGCCCGATCTCGTCTGATCTCGGAAGCTAAGCAGGGTCGGGCTTGGTTAGTACTTGGATGGGAGACCGCCTGGGAATACCAGGTGCTGTAAGCTTTTTCGAATTTGCTTTGCAACCAGCAGAGGGAACGGTTGCTGCTGCTTTAAAGGAGAAACATCTTGGAAAGAGCAGGAAAGACTCAACATCAAAGAAAATAAGGATATGGAACGCTGACATTATTACTGATGGAAATGATTGATAATTGTCATGATTTGATGATGGTGGTGGTGGTTCACATGTATAAATAAGGTATTGTGGGTTGAGTCTTTCGCTTACGGCCATACCACCCTGAGCACGCCTGATCTCGGAAGCTAAGCAGGGTCGGGCTTGGTTAGTACTTGGATGGGAGACCGCCTGGGAATACCAGGTGCTGTAAGCTTTTTCGAATTTGCTTTGCAACCAGCAGAGGGAACGGTTGCTGCTGCTTTAAAGGAGAAACATCTTGGAAAGAGCAGGAAAGACTCAACATCAAAGAAAACAAGGATATGGAACCCTGACATTATTACTGATGGAAATGCTTGATAATTGTCATGATTTGATGATGGTGGTTGTGGTTCACATGTATAAATAAGGTATTGTGGGTTGAGTCTTTCGCTTACGGCCATACCACCCTGAGCACGCCCGATCTCGTCTGATCTCGGAAGCTAAGCATGGTCGGGCTTGGTTAGTTCTTGGATGGGAGACAGCCTGAGAATACCAGGTGCTGGAAGCTTTTTAGAATTTGCTTTGCAACCAGTAGAGGGAACGGTTGCTACTGCTTTAAAGGAGAAACATCTTGGAAAGAGCAGGAAAGACTCACCATCAAAGAAAACAAGGATATGGAACCCTGACATTATTACTGATGGAAATGATTGATAATTGTCATGATTTGATGATGGTGGTGGTGGTTCACATGTATAAATAAGGTATTGTGGGTTGAGTCTTTCGTTTACGGCCATACCACCCTGAGCACGCACGATCTCGTCTGATCTCGGAAGCTAAGCAGGGTCGGGCTTGGTTAGTACTTGGATGGGAGACCGCCTGGGGATACCAGGTGCTGGAAGCTTTTTAGAATTTGCTTTGCAACCAGCAGAGGGAACGGTTGCTGCTGCTTTAAAGGAGAAACATCTTGGAAAGAGCAGGAAAGACTCACCATCAAAGAAAACAAGGATATGGAACCCTGACATTATTACTGATGGAAATGTTTGATAATTGTCATGATTTGATGATGGTGGTGGTGGTTCACATGTATAAATAAGGTATTTTGGGTTGAGTCTTTCGCTTACGGCCATACCACCCTGAGCACGCCCGATCTCGTCTGATCTCGGAAGCTAAGCAGGGTCGGGCTTGGTTAGTACTTGGATGGGAGACCGCCTGGGAATACCAGGTGCTGTAAGCTTTTTTGAATTTGCTTTGCAACCTGCTGAGGGAACGGTTGCTGCTGCTTTAAAGGAGAAACATCTTGGAAAGAGCAGGAAAGACTCACCATCAAAGAAAACAAGGATATGAAACCCTGACATTATTACTGATGGAAATGCTTGATAATTGTCATGATTTGATGATGGTGGTGGTGGTTCACATGTATAAATAAGGTATTGTGGGTTGAGTCTTTCGCTTACGGCCATACCACCCTGAGCACGCCCGATCTCGTCTGATCTCGGAAGCTAAGCAGGGTCGGGCTTGGTTAGTACTTGGATGGGAGACCGTCTGGGAATACCAGGTGCTGTATGCTTTTTCGAATTTGCTTTGCAACCAGCAGAGGGAACGGTTGCTGCTGCTTTAAAGGAGAAACATCTTGGAAAGAGCAGGAAAGACTCAACATCAAAGAAAACAAGGATATGGAACCCTGAAATTATTACTGATGAAAATGATTGATAATTGTCATGATTTGATGATGGTGGTGGTGGTTCACATGTATAAATAAGGTAATGTGGGTTGAGTCTCTC
Source organism: Limanda limanda (assembly GCF_963576545.1). Classification (NCBI taxonomy): domain Eukaryota; kingdom Metazoa; phylum Chordata; class Actinopteri; order Pleuronectiformes; family Pleuronectidae; genus Limanda; species Limanda limanda. Next base: position 27,600,069 of record NC_083642.1, on the reverse strand, counting down.
GCTTACGGCCATACCACCCTGAGCACGCCCGATCTCGTCTGATCTCGGAAGCTAAGCAGGGTAGGGCTTGGTTAGTACTTGGATGGGAGACCGCCTGGGAATACCAGGTGCTGTAAGCTTTTTCGAATAAGCTTTGCAACCAGCAGAGGGAACAGTTGCTGCTGCTTTAAAGGAGAAACATCTTGGAAAGAGCAGGAAAGACTCACCATCAAAGAAAACAAGGATAGGGAACCCTGACATTATTACTGATGGAAATGCTTGATAATTGTCATGATTTGATGATGGTGGTTGTGGTTCACATGTATAAATAAGGTATTGTGGGTTGAGTCTTTCGCTTACGGCCATACCACCCTGAGCACGCCCGATTTCGTCTGATCTCGGAAGCTAAGCAGGGTCGGGCTTGGTTAGTTCTTGGATGGGAGACCGCCTGAGAATACCAGGTGCTGGAAGCTTTTTAGAATTTGCTTTGCAACCAGCAGAGGGAACGGTTGCTGCTGCTTTAAAGGAGAAACATCTTGGAAAGAGCAGGAAAGACTCACCATCAAAGAAAACAAGGATATGGAACCCTGACATTATTACTGATGGAAATGATTGATAATTGTCATGATTTGATGATGGTGGTGGTGGTTCACATGTATAAATAAGGTATTGTGGGTTGAGTCTTTCGCTTACGGCCATACCACCCTGAGCACGCCCGATCTCGTCTGATCTCGGAAGCTAAGCAGGGTCGGGCTTGGTTAGTACTTGGATGGGAGACCGCCTGGGAATACCAGGTGCTGTATGCTTTTTCGAATTTGCTTTGCAACCAGCAGAGGGAACGGTTGCTGCTGCTTTAAAGGAGAAACATCTTGGAAAGAGCAGGAAAGACTCAACATCAAAGAAAACAAGGATATGGAACCCTGAAATTATTACTGATGAAAATGATTGATAATTGTCATGATTTGATGATGGTGGTGGTGGTTCACATGTATAAATAAGGTAATGTGGGTTGAGTCTCTCGCTTACGGCCATACCACCCTGAGCACGCCCGATCTCGTCTGATCTCGGAAGCTAAGCAGGGTAGGGCTTGGTTAGTACTTGGATGGGAGACCGCCTGGGAATACCAGGTGCTGTAAGCTTTTTCGAATAAGCTTTGCAACCAGCAGAGGGAACAGTTGCTGCTGCTTTAAAGGAGAAACATCTTGGAAAGAGCAGGAAAGACTCACCATCAAAGAAAACAAGGATAGGGAACCCTGACATTATTACTGATGGAAATGCTTGATAATTGTCATGATTTGATGATGGTGGTTGTGGTTCACATGTATAAATAAGGTATTGTGGGTTGAGTCTTTCGCTTACGGCCATACCACCCTGAGCACGCCCGATTTCGTCTGATCTCGGAAGCTAAGCAGGGTCGGGCTTGGTTAGTTCTTGGATGGGAGACCGCCTGAGAATACCAGGTGCTGGAAGCTTTTTAGAATTTGCTTTGCAACCAGCAGAGGGAACGGTTGCTGCTGCTTTAAAGGAGAAACATCTTGGAAAGAGCAGGAAAGACTCACCATCAAAGAAAACAAGGATATGGAACCCTGACATTATTACTGATGGAAATGATTGATAATTGTCATGATTTGATGATGGTGGTGGTGGTTCACATGTATAAATAAGGTATTGTGGGTTGAGTCTTTCGCTTACGGCCATACCACCCTGAGCACGCCCGATCTCGTCTGATCTCGGAAGCTAAGCATGGTCTGGCTTGGTTAGTACTTGGATGGGAGACCGCCTGGGAATACCAGGTGCTGTAAGCTTTTTCGAATTTGCTTTGCAACCAGCTGAGGGAACGGTTGTTGCTGCTTTAAAGGAGAAACATCTTGGAAAGAGCAGGAAAGACTCACCATCAAAGAAAACAAGGATATGGAACCCTGACATTATTACTGATGGAAATGATTGATAATTGTCATGATTTGATGATGGTGGTGGTGGTTCACATGTATAAATAAGGTATTGTGTGTTGAGTCTTTCGCTTACGGCCATACCACCCTGAGCACGCCCGATCTCGTCTGATCTCGGAAGCTAAGCATGGTCTGGCTTGGTTAGTACTTGGATGGGAGACCGCCTGGGAATACCAGGTGCTGTAAGCTTTTTCGAATTTGCTTTGCAACCAGCAGAGGGAACGGTTGCTGCTGCTTTAAAGGAGAAACATCTTGAAAAGAGCAGGAAAGACTCAACATAAAAGAAAACAAGGATATGGAACCCTGACATTATTACTGATGGAAATGATTGATAATTGTCATGATTTGATGATGGTGGTGGTGGTTCACATGTATAAATAAGGTATTGTGGGTTGAGTTTTTCGCTTACCGCCATACCACCCTGAGCACGCCCGATCTCGTCTGATCTCGGAAGCTAAGCAGGGTCGGGCTTGGTTAGTACTTGGATGGGAGACCGCCTGGGAATACCAGGTGCTGTAAGCTTTTTCGAATTTGCTTTGCAACCAGCAGAGGGAACGGTTGCTGCTGCTTTAAAGGAGAAACATCTTGGAAAGAGCAGGAAAGACTCAACATCAAAGAAAACAAGGATATGGAACCCTGACATTATTACTGATGGAAATGTTTGATAATTGTCATGATTTGATGATGGTGGTGGTGGTTCACATGTATAAATAAGGTATTGTGGGTTGAGTCTTTCGCTTACGGCCATACCACCCTGAGCACGCCGATCTCGTCTGATCTCGGAAGCTAAGCATGGTCGGGCTTGGTTAGTACTTGGATGGGAGACCGCCTGGGAATACCAGGTGCTGTAAGCTTTTTCGAATTTGCTTTGCAACCAGCTGAGGGAACGGTTGCTGCTGCTTTAAAGGAGAAACATCTTGGAAAGAGCAGGAAAGACTCAACATCAAAGAAAACAAGGATATGGAACCCTGACATTATTACTGATGGAAATGATTGATAATTGTCATGATTTGATGATGGTGGTGGTGGTTCACATGTATAAATAAGGTATTGTGGGTTGAGTCTTTCGCTTACGGCCATACCACCCTGAGCACGCCCGATCTCGTCTGATCTCGGAAGCTAAGCAGGGTCGGGCTTGGTTAGTACTTGGATGGGAGACCGCCTGGGAATACCAGGTGCTGTAAGCTTTTTCGAATTTGCTTTGCAACCAGCAGAGGGAACGGTTGCTGCTGCTTTAAAGGAGAAACATCTTGGAAAGAGCAGGAAAGACTCAACATCAAAGAAAACAAGGATATGGAACCCTGACATTATTACTGATGGAAATGATTGATAATTGTCATGATTTGATGATGGTGGTGGTGGTTCACATGTATAAATAAGGTATTGTGGGTTGAGTCTTTCGCTTACGGCCATACCACCCTGAGCACGCCCGATCTCGTCTGATCTCGGAAGCTAAGCAGGGTCGGGCTTGGTTAGTACTTGGATGGGAGACCGCCTGGGAATACCAGGTGCTGTAAGCTTTTTCGAATTTGCTTTGCAACCAGCAGAGGGAACGGTTGCTGCTGCTTTAAAGGAGAAACATCTTGAAAAGAGCAGGAAAGACTCAACATAAAAGAAAACAAGGATATGGAACCCTGACATTATTACTGATGGAAATGATTGATAATTGTCATGATTTGATGATGGTGGTGGTGGTTCACATGTATAAATAAGGTATTGTGGGTTGAGTTTTTCGCTTACGGCCATACCACCCTGAGCACGCCCGATCTCGTCTGATCTCGGAAGCTAAGCAGGGTCGGGCTTGGTTAGTACTTGAATGGGAGACCGCCTGGGAATACCAGGTGCTGTAAGCTTTTTCGAATTTGCTTTGCAACCAGCTGAGGGAACGGTTGCTGCTGCTTTAAAGGAGAAACATCTTGGAAAGAGCAGGAAAGACTCACCATCAAAGAAAACAAGGATATGGAACCCTGACATTATTACTGATGGAAATGCTTGATAATTGTCATGATTTGATGATGGTGGTGGTGGTTCACATGTATAAATAAGGTATTGTGGGTTGAGTCTTTCGCTTACGGCCATACCACCCTGAGCACGCTCGATCTCGTCTGATCTCGGAAGCTAAGCAGGGTCGGGCTTGGTTAGTACTTGGATGGGAGACCGCCTGGGAATACCAGGTGCTGTAAGCTTTTTCGAATTTGCTTTGCAACCAGCAGAGGGAACGGTTGCTGCTGCTTTAAAGGAGAAACATCTTGGAAAGAGCAGGAAAGACTCAACATCAAAGAAAACAAGGATATGGAACCCTGAAATTATTACTGATGAAAATGATTGATAATTGTCATGATTTGATGATGGTGGTGGTGGTTCACATGTATAAATAAGGTAATGTGGGTTGAGTCTCTCGCTTACGGCCATACCACCCTGAGCACGCCCGATCTCGTCTGATCTCGGAAGCTAAGCAGGGTCGGGCTTGGTTAGTACTTGGATGGGAGACCGCCTAGGAATACCAGGTGCTGTAAGCTTTTTCGAATAAGCTTTGCAACCAGCAGAGGGAACAGTTGCTGCTGCTTTAAAGGAGAAACATCTTGGAAAGAGCAGGAAAGACTCACCATCAAAGAAAACAAGGATAGGGAACCCTGACATTATTACTGATGGAAATGCTTGATAATTGTCATGATTTGATGATGGTGGTGGTGGTTCACATGTATAAATAAGGTATTGTGGGTTGAGTCTCTCGCTTACGGCCATACTTCCCTGAGCACGCCCGATCTCGTCTGATCTCGGAAGCTAAGCAGGGTCGGGCTTGGTTAGTACTTGGATGGGAGACCGCCTGGGAATACCAGGTGCTGTAAGCTTTTTCGAATAAGCTTTGCAACCAGCAGAGGGAACAGTTGCTGCTGCTTTAAAGGAGAAACATCTTGGAAAGAGCAGGAAAGACTCACCATCAAAGAAAACAAGGATAGGGAACCCTGACATTATTACTGATGGAAATGCTTGATAATTGTCATGATTTGATGATGGTGGTTGTGGTTCACATGTATAAATAAGGTATTGTGGGTTGAGTCTTTCGCTTACGGCCATACCACCCTGAGCACGCCCGATTTCGTCTGATCTCGGAAGCTAAGCAGGGTCGGGCTTGGTTAGTTCTTGGATGGGAGACCGCCTGAGAATACCAGGTGCTGGAAGCTTTTTAGAATTTGCTTTGCAACCAGCAGAGGGAACGGTTGCTGCTGCTTTAAAGGAGAAACATCTTGGAAAGAGCAGGAAAGACTCACCATCAAAGAAAACAAGGATATGGAACCCTGACATTATTACTGATGGAAATGATTGATAATTGTCATGATTTGATGATGGTGGTGGTGGTTCACATGTATAAATAAGGTATTGTGGGTTGAGTCTTTCGCTTACGGCCATACCACCCTGAGCACGCCCGATCTCGTCTGATCTCGGAAGCTAAGCATGGTCTGGCTTGGTTAGTACTTGGATGGGAGACCGCCTGGGAATACCAGGTGCTGTAAGCTTTTTCGAATTTGCTTTGCAACCAGCTGAGGGAACGGTTGCTGCTGCTTTAAAGGAGAAACATCTTGGAAAGAGCAGGAAAGACTCACCATCAAAGAAAACAAGGATATGGAACCCTGACATTATTACTGATGGAAATGCTTGATAATTGTCATGATTTGATGATGGTGGTGGTGGTTCACATGTATAAATAAGGTATTGTGGGTTGAGTCTCTCGCTTACGGCCATACCACCCTGAGCACGCCCGATCTCGTCTGATCTCGGAAGCTAAGCAGGGTCGGGCTTGGTTAGTACTTGGATGGGAGACCGCCTGGGGATACCAGGTGCTGTAAGCTTTTTCGAATTTGCTTTGCAAACAGCAGAGGGAACGGTTGCTGCTGCTTTAAAGGAGAAACATCTTGGAAAGAGCAGGAAAGACTCACCATCAAAGAAAACAAGGATATGGAACCCTGACATTATTACTGATGGAAATGATTGATAATTGTCATGATTTGATGATGGTGGTGGTGGTTCACATGTATAAATAAGGTATTGTAGGTTGAGTCTCTCGCTTACGGCCATACCACCCTGAGCACGCCCGATCTCGTCTGATCTCGGAAGCTAAGCAGGGTCGGGCTTGGTTAGTACTTGGATGGGAGACCGCCTGGGAATACC
>NC_083642.1:27583971-27586471 GCF_963576545.1 Limanda limanda | reverse complement strand
GATGGTGGTGGTGGTTCACATGTATAAATAAGGTAATGTGGGTTGAGTCTCTCGCTTACGGCCATACCACCCTGAGCACGCCCGATCTCGTCTGATCTCGGAAGCTAAGCAGGGTCGGGCTTGGTTAGTACTTGGATGGGAGACCGCCTAGGAATACCAGGTGCTGTAAGCTTTTTCGAATAAGCTTTGCAACCAGCAGAGGGAACAGTTGCTGCTGCTTTAAAGGAGAAACATCTTGGAAAGAGCAGGAAAGACTCACCATCAAAGAAAACAAGGATAGGGAACCCTGACATTATTACTGATGGAAATGCTTGATAATTGTCATGATTTGATGATGGTGGTGGTGGTTCACATGTATAAATAAGGTATTGTGGGTTGAGTCTCTCGCTTACGGCCATACTTCCCTGAGCACGCCCGATCTCGTCTGATCTCGGAAGCTAAGCAGGGTCGGGCTTGGTTAGTACTTGGATGGGAGACCGCCTGGGAATACCAGGTGCTGTAAGCTTTTTCGAATAAGCTTTGCAACCAGCAGAGGGAACAGTTGCTGCTGCTTTAAAGGAGAAACATCTTGGAAAGAGCAGGAAAGACTCACCATCAAAGAAAACAAGGATAGGGAACCCTGACATTATTACTGATGGAAATGCTTGATAATTGTCATGATTTGATGATGGTGGTTGTGGTTCACATGTATAAATAAGGTATTGTGGGTTGAGTCTTTCGCTTACGGCCATACCACCCTGAGCACGCCCGATTTCGTCTGATCTCGGAAGCTAAGCAGGGTCGGGCTTGGTTAGTTCTTGGATGGGAGACCGCCTGAGAATACCAGGTGCTGGAAGCTTTTTAGAATTTGCTTTGCAACCAGCAGAGGGAACGGTTGCTGCTGCTTTAAAGGAGAAACATCTTGGAAAGAGCAGGAAAGACTCACCATCAAAGAAAACAAGGATATGGAACCCTGACATTATAACTGATGGAAATGATTGATAATTGTCATGATTTGATGATGGTGGTGGTGGTTCACATGTATAAATAAGGTATTGTGGGTTGAGTCTTTCGCTTACGGCCATACCACCCTGAGCACGCCCGATCTCGTCTGATCTCGGAAGCTAAGCATGGTCTGGCTTGGTTAGTACTTGGATGGGAGACCGCCTGGGAATACCAGGTGCTGTAAGCTTTTTCGAATTTGCTTTGCAACCAGCTGAGGGAACGGTTGCTGCTGCTTTAAAGGAGAAACATCTTGGAAAGAGCAGGAAAGACTCACCATCAAAGAAAACAAGGATATGGAACCCTGACATTATTACTGATGGAAATGCTTGATAATTGTCATGATTTGATGATGGTGGTGGTGGTTCACATGTATAAATAAGGTATTGTGGGTTGAGTCTCTCGCTTACGGCCATACCACCCTGAGCACGCCCGATCTCGTCTGATCTCGGAAGCTAAGCAGGGTCGGGCTTGGTTAGTACTTGGATGGGAGACCGCCTGGGGATACCAGGTGCTGTAAGCTTTTTCGAATTTGCTTTGCAAACAGCAGAGGGAACGGTTGCTGCTGCTTTAAAGGAGAAACATCTTGGAAAGAGCAGGAAAGACTCACCATCAAAGAAAACAAGGATATGGAACCCTGACATTATTACTGATGGAAATGATTGATAATTGTCATGATTTGATGATGGTGGTGGTGGTTCACATGTATAAATAAGGTATTGTAGGTTGAGTCTCTCGCTTACGGCCATACCACCCTGAGCACGCCCGATCTCGTCTGATCTCGGAAGCTAAGCAGGGTCGGGCTTGGTTAGTACTTGGATGGGAGACCGCCTGGGAATACCAGGTGCTGTAAGCTTTTTCGAATTTGCTTTGCAACCAGCAGAGGGAACGGTTGCTGCTGCTTTAAAGGAGAAACATCTTGGAAAGAGCAGGAAAGACTCACCATCAAAGAAAACAAGGATAGGGAACCCTGACATTATTACTGATGGAAATGCTTGATAATTGTCATGATTTGATGATGGTGGTTGTGGTTCACATGTATAAATAAGGTATTGTGGGTTGAGTCTTTCGCTTATGGCCATACCACCCTGAGCACGCCCGATTTCGTCTGATCTCGGAAGCTAAGCAGGGTCGGGCTTGGTTAGTTCTTGGATGGGAGACCGCCTGAGAATACCAGGTGCTGGAAGCTTTTTAGAATTTGCTTTGCAACCAGCAGAGGGAACGGTTGCTGCTGCTTTAAAGGAGAAACATCTTGGAAAGAGCAGGAAAGACTCACCATCAAAGAAAACAAGGATATGGAACCCTGACATTATTACTGATGGAAATGATTGATAATTGTCATAATTTGATGATGGTGGTGGTGGTTCACATGTATAAATAAGGTATTGTGGGTTGAGTCTTTCGCTTACGGCCATACCACCCTGAGCACGCCCGATCTCGTCTGATCTCGGAAGCTAAGCAGGGTCGGGCTTGTTTAGTACTTGGATGGGAGACCGCCTGGGAATACCAGGTGCTGTAA
>NC_083642.1:27571471-27578971 GCF_963576545.1 Limanda limanda | reverse complement strand
TCGAATTTGCTTTGCAACCAGCAGAGGGAACGGTTGCTGCTGCTTTAAAGGAGAAACATCTTGGAAAGAGCAGGAAAGACTCACCATCAAAGAAAACAAGGATAGGGAACCCTGACATTATTACTGATGGAAATGCTTGATAATTGTCATGATTTGATGATGGTGGTGGTGGTTCACATGTATAAATAAGGTATTGTGGGTTGAGTCTTTCGCTTACGGCCATACCACCCTGAGCACGTCTGATCTCGGAAGCTAAGCATGGTCTGGCTTGGTTAGTACTTGGATGGGAGACCCCCTGGGAATACCAGGTGCTGTAAGCTTTTTCGAATTTGCTTTGCAACCAGCTGAGGGAACGGTTGCTGCTGCTTTAAAGGAGAAACATCTTGGAAAGAGCAGGAAAGACTCACCATCAAAGAAAACAAGGATATGGAACCCTGACATTATTACTGATGGAAATGATTGATAATTGTTATGATTTGATGATGGTGGTGGTGGTTCACATGTATAAATAAGGTATTGTGGGTTGAGTCTTTCGCTTACGGCCATACCACCCTGAGCACGCCCGATCTCGTCTGATCTCGGAAGCTAAGCAGGGTCGGGCTTGGTTAGTACTTGGATGGGAGACCGCCTGGGAATACCAGGTGCTGTAAGCTTTTTCGAATTTGCTTTGCAACCAGCAGAGGGAACGGTTGCTGCTGCTTTAAAGGAGAAACATCTTGGAAAGAGCAGGAAAGACTCACCATCAAAGAAAACAAGGATATGGAACCCTGACATTATTACTGATGGAAATGATTGTTAATTGTCATGATTTGATGATGGTGGTGGTGGTTCACATGTATAAATAAGGTATTGTGGGTTGAGTCTTTCGCTTACGGCCATACCACCCTGAGCACGTCTGATCTCGGAAGCTAAGCATGGTCTGGCTTGGTTAGTACTTGGATGGGAGACCCCCTGGGAATACCAGGTGCTGTAAGCTTTTTCGAATTTGCTTTGCAACCAGCTGAGGGAACGGTTGCTGCTGCTTTAAAGGAGAAACATCTTGGAAAGAGCAGGAAAGACTCACCATCAAAGAAAACAAGGATATGGAACCCTGACATTATTACTGATGGAAATGCTTGATAATTGTCATGATTTGATGATGGTGGTGGTGGTTCACATGTATAAATAAGGTATTGTGGGTTGAGTCTCTCGCTTACGGCCATACCACCCTGAGCACGCCCGATCTCGTCTGATCTCGGAAGCTAAGCAGGGTCGGGCTTGGTTAGTACTTGGATGGGAGACCGCCTGGGGATACCAGGTGCTGTAAGCTTTTTCGAATTTGCTTTGCAAACAGCAGAGGGAACGGTTGCTGCTGCTTTAAAGGAGAAACATCTTGGAAAGAGCAGGAAAGACTCACCATCAAAGAAAACAAGGATATGGAACCCTGACATTATTACTGATGGAAATGATTGATAATTGTCATGATTTGATGATGGTGGTGGTGGTTCACATGTATAAATAAGGTATTGTAGGTTGAGTCTCTCGCTTACGGCCATACCACCCTGAGCACGCCCGATCTCGTCTGATCTCGGAAGCTAAGCAGGGTCGGGCTTGGTTAGTACTTGGATGGGAGACCGCCTGGGAATACCAGGTGCTGTAAGCTTTTTCGAATTTGCTTTGCAACCAGCAGAGGGAACGGTTGCTGCTGCTTTAAAGGAGAAACATCTTGGAAAGAGCAGGAAAGACTCACCATCAAAGAAAACAAGGATAGGGAACCCTGACATTATTACTGATGGAAATGCTTGATAATTGTCATGATTTGATGATGGTGGTTGTGGTTCACATGTATAAATAAGGTATTGTGGGTTGAGTCTTTCGCTTACGGCCATACCACCCTGAGCACGCCCGATTTCGTCTGATCTCGGAAGCTAAGCAGGGTCGGGCTTGGTTAGTTCTTGGATGGGAGACCGCCTGAGAATACCAGGTGCTGGAAGCTTTTTAGAATTTGCTTTGCAACCAGCAGAGGGAACGGTTGCTGCTGCTTTAAAGGAGAAACATCTTGGAAAGAGCAGGAAAGACTCACCATCAAAGAAAACAAGGATATGGAACCCTGACATTATTACTGATGGAAATGATTGATAATTGTCATGATTTGATGATGGTGGTGGTGGTTCACATGTATAAATAAGGTATTGTGGGTTGAGTCTTTCGCTTACGGCCAAACCACCCTGAGCACGCCGGATCTCGTCTGATCTCGGAAGCTAAGCAGGGTCGTGCTTGGTTAGTTCTTGGATGGGAGACCGCCTGAGAATACCAGGTGCTGGAAGCTTTTTAGAATTTGCTTTGCAACCAGCAGAGGGAACGGTTGCTGCTGCTTTAAAGGAGAGACATCTTGGAAAGAGCAGGAAAGACTCACCATCAAAGAAAACAAGGATATGGAACCCTGACATTATTACTGATGGAAATGATTGATAATTGTCATGATTTGATGATGGTGGTGGTGGTTCACATGTATAAATAAGGTATTGTAGGTTGAGTCTCTCGCTTACGGCCATACCACCCTGAGCACGCCCGATCTCGTCTGATCCCGTTCAGGTGCGCAAGCAGGAAGTGAGCAGAGAGCAGAGAGCAGTCGAGTGTTTGTTGGGACCGCGTGTGCTTGTGAGGCATAAGGTGCATTTGTGATAGTTTTATGTGTGATTCATTTCCCCTGCAGCCTGGCTGTTTGGGGGATTGTTTCATACTTTCTGTGATTGGATGGATAATTTGATAAATGACAAAATAGAAGGTAAGGCCACTTTGATTAATGCAGAACCCGAGATTGATTATGCTTCTAGTGATTGGAGGGAAGAACTTGTGAATGAAAACATGGAAGTTAAGAACAGTTTGGCACATGTAGAACGGGAGAATGATTCTGGAAATATTGAAGCCAGCGAGAAAGGAATAACCCAGGAGATCAATTCCGTTATTAGGCCTATTGATAAAGCAAGCATGGTGAATGGTAGGAGAGATAAAGAGAGACAGGGAGAAAGTGAGGGTGATTGTGGCTATAAAAAGGAGCTGACATTGATTGTAGAGCCCGTCGGTGAAGATCACATTACCATGATGGAACTGTTGCGGGAAATCAAGGAAAAGTGTGGGATTGTTCTGGCATGCAGGGTCAAAAGTAACAACACTTACGAGATCACCATGCAGGAGGGAAAGGGCAAGACAAGGTTATTAGATGGCTTCAAAATCGAAAACACTCGGGTGACTGCCAAGGAAGTTCGCAGCAATGAAATTGTTGTTTCATTTCTAAACTTGCCATCTTATATCACTGATGCTGAAATTAGGCAGAAACTCTCAACGTGGGGTGTGAGGGCGATTTCGCCCATCAAAAGAAGGAAATGGCCTGGGACAGACGTGGTGGACGGGACAAGGTTCTGTAAAGTACAATTTACTGAACTTGTACAGTCGCTGCCCTACTCAGCAAAGTTCGAGACACTAGACGGAGGGGAGTACTTCCGTGTAATTCATGACAGGCAGGTGAAGGTCTGCAGGCTGTGCATCCAGCCAGGACATATTTTGAGAGAATGCCCAGACTTCACCTGTTATAAATGCAAGCGCCAGGGACACTATGCTAGGGAGTGTGACTTGCAGGGGGGGAGGCGCGGAGAGGAGAGGACGGTGGACGCGGAGCCAGCCGGCGGCGACGAGAGCGTTTCCTGGTCCGAGGAGGAGCAACGACAGCAGGACGAGGACACCGGAGCTGCCAGCGGGGGTGAAATTACCCCATCCACCATCGGCAGCAGTGCGGATGGAGTGTCCGGTGAGACGGGTTGCGTGACGGGAGGAGCATCCGGGCAAAGTATGGAGGAAGGTGCTAGCAAAGCGCCCAAAACTCCCTCAGCCCGGGCGAGTGAACGAAGAGGCGACCGACCAGGAGAGGTGGAGGCCCCGGATTGCAGTGAGGCTCCAAGGGGCGGCGGGGCTGCTGCTGCTGCTGCTGCTGCTGCTGCTGCTGCTGCTGCTGCTGCTGCTGCGACTGCTTCACCTAAGGAGCCAGACGATTCGAGCATGGAGGTGGTGGAGGCAAGAACATCGGGAGAAGGAGAGTCGATGGACTACGAGGCGGTGAAAGCCAGCAGGAAGAGAATGAGCAAAAAGAAGGACAAAAGGGTGCCAAAAGAGCGGAAGGTATGAACAATCGAGCATCTCTGGAAAGCTGTGTTTTTCTTTTCACCATTACTATGGTCATAATAACATCCTTAAATGCAAACGGCCTGAGGAACATGATCAAAATAGAAAGAACGATTGAACTCTGTAAATCTGACATACTGTGCCTTCAAGAAACGCATTGGGATAATGAACTTGTGGAAACCCTTGGAAAGATTTGGAAAGGGCCCATATTTATAGACAATGGGAGTGCGAGGGCATGTGGAGTGGCAATCCTTGTCAAAGAGAGGTCTGTTAGTGGTGTCAAGCAAACCTTTTGTGGAGGGAATGGACGTGTGATAGCGATAGAATTTGTCCACAATAAAAACACATACAAATTAATCAATATCTATGCACCAAACGTGGAGGAACTGAGAAAGGGTTTTTTTGAGGACTTGGAGGTTCTGTGCACGGGAGATTGTATGATGGTTGGTGACTATAATGTAAAATTATCAAGACTAGATTATTCAAATAATGTAAAATACAGGTATGATGGGTCAAGGAACTTTTTGAAAAGCATGATGGCAGAACACAAAATGGTGGACGTATGGAGGGAGGAAAATGCAGAACGAAAAGTGTTTTCGCGGAGGCAGGTGGTTATGGGGACCCTTAGACAGAGTAGAATAGACCTCGTCCTAGTTAAGGAAAACATTGTCAGCCAAATAAAAGAGGTGAAATATAATTTTACCACTCTTAGTGATCATGCAATCCTGTCGCTGAGGTTAAGGGACGTATGTATAAGGAATGTAGGTGGAGGAATGTGGTGCCTAAACAACAGCTTATTAAGAGAGGATTCATATAAAGAGATGATAGCAAAATGTATCAAAGAAGAAATAGAGAACAGATTAAACAAAGATAATATTTGTATTTGGTGGGAAAATTTGAAAGAAAAAGTTAAAAAGAAAAGCATATACTATTCCAAGCAAAAGAACTTCAGAATGGATCAGGTAGAGAAAGAGATACAAAATAAATTAAACGAAGAAGCAGGGAAAGCAGACAAAGATGGAAATTATAATATACAAAATTATCTGGAGTTGAGAAGGCAACTAAAAGATTGTGAGAAAAATAAATGTGATGGGGCGATAGTAAGGAGTAGAGTACAGTATGCTGTAGAGGGGGAAAGGTGCACAGCGTACTTTCTAAACCTGGAAAAAAATAAGCAGGAAAAAAATTATATAAACGAACTACAGAATGAAAATGGGGAGAAGGTAAATGATTTGGTTAGCATTTTGAATACAGTGGAAGGCTTCTATAAAAACTTGTATAAAAAAGGGAATGCAGAAAAAGTATGTATTGATGAGGTCTTGAGTGGTGTGGATGCAAGGATATCAGCAGACGAGCAAGACATGTGTGACAGAGAGATTACAGTAGAAGAAATACAAATAGCAATTAAAAATGCAAAAAACAATAAAAGCCCTGGTTCAGATGGCCTTAGCAGTGAATTCTACAAAGAGTTTGCTGATGTGTTGGCACCCATACTGCTAATGGTATATCAAAGCATGGAAGAGGGACAACTGGTTCCAGAATCCATGGCTACTGGGGTAATCACAATATTATTTAAAAACAGGGGGAGTAGGTTGGAGTTAGGGAATTATAGGCCAATTAGTTTATTGAATAGTGACTATAAGATATTAACAAGGGTTTTAGCGTATAGGATTAAGAAGGTAATGGGAGGAATAATATCACCGACACAGGCATATAGTGTCGAAGGGAGAGACATAGCAGATATAATAGGGACAGTGAGGGACGTTGTTAGGCACATGAAAGAACAGTCTGGGATTGTGTTGAGTGTAGATTTGAATAAGGCTTTTGATAGAGTGGAGCATGAGTTCTTGTTTCGGACTATGAAAGAATTTGGGTTTGGGGATAGAATAGTGAGTTGGATCAGGCTGCTGTATAAGGAAGCTAAGAGTAGGGTCAAATGTAATGGTCTGATGACAGACACCTTTGCTTTGGAGAGGTCAGTGAGACAGGGCTGTCCTTTATCAGCACTGTTGTATAGCATGTCTATTGAACCCTTTGCTGTCCTTATAAAAAAGGATAGTAATATAAAAGGAATACAAATACCAGGTGAGAAAATTAATATAATTCAACAATATGCGGATGACATGACAATAACAGTAGAAAATATGGACAGCATCAATATAATTATGAAACACATGGGAACATATGGGAGGGCAGCAGGGGCTAAAGTGAATATAGAAAAATCGGAACTAATGTGTATAGGTCAGGAGGGGGATAGGGTTGACAGTATGATTGCATTTAGAGTGGTGGACTGCATCAAAGTTTTAGGAGTAAACATAGGTCCAAACGAAAAGGAAGCAAGAGATATCACTTGGACAGGAGTGATAAATAAGATAAAACACACTTTAAATGCATGGAAGCAGAGGAAATTGAAATTAAAAGGTAAGGTAATAGTTGTTAATTCCTTATTATTATCCAAATGTGTGTATGTTTTGGGCGCACTAGATCTTCCGGTATGGGTTCTATCCGAATTAAATCAGCTGACTTCAAACTTCTTGTGGGATGGGAAGGGTGTGAGGATATCCCACAAAACGTTGATAGCAGGGTACAGTGAGGGAGGGTTAAAACTGGTGGACATTGACACAAAACGTAAAGCACTGAGGGTTAAAACAGTGAAGAAGTATCTCCATGATGTGAATGACTATGGGTGGAAACAATTCTTTAAAATGTATGTTCAGATGGCTGGTAGATGTGGAGAGAATAGTCTGCTTATGGTTTTGAAGGAACCAATGTATGAAAAAGTGCCTTCTTTCTACCAAGAGGTGTTCAAAGCGTGGGGAGAATTCCTACCCAACATATCATACAACTGTAGTAATGTAACCGAAGTAATGAATAAACCCGTTTTTCTCAATCCTATAATACAGCATAACAACAAAATGCTATACAATAAGGTTTTCATGGATGCAGGAATTAGGCAAGTAAAGGACATGGTCTATGAGTTTGTGCCTGGGTTTCTGCCTGGGCAGGCAATGGTAGACTGCGTAAGAGAAGGGGATGAGGATGCTAGGAGAGATATGATTGTAAAAATGTATGATATAATTAAGGGGAGTATGCCTGTAGACTGGAGGTATTTGATTGAGAGAGAGTGTGTGAGGACAGGGGATGGACCCTTACCTAAACTAGTGTTTGTTAAAAATTATGCAAATAAAGAGTTTAAAGAATTAAAAGTAAAAAACATATATTTAGAACTGATAGCGAAACTGCTGAAAAGACCGGCATCAGAACAAATGTGGGAGAGGGTTCTGCCAGGTATGAATGTACAGTTGATATGGGAAAACCTCCAAATCAAATATAATGCAATAG
>NC_083642.1:27538971-27541471 GCF_963576545.1 Limanda limanda | reverse complement strand
AGTACTTGGATGGGAGACCGCCTGGGAATACCAGGTGCTGTAAGCTTTTTCGAATTTGCTTTGCAACCAGCAGAGGGAACGGTTGCTGCTGCTTTAAAGGAGAAACATCTTGGAAAGAGCAGGAAAGACTCAACATCAAAGAAAACAAGGATATGGAACCCTGACATTATTACTGATGGAAATGATTGATAATTGTCATGATTTGATGATGGTGGTGGTGGTTCACATGTATAAATAAGGTATTGTGGGTTGAGTCTTTCGCTTACGGCCATACCACCCTGAGCACGCCCGATCTCGTCTGATCTCGGAAGCTAAGCAGGGTCGGGCTTGGTTAGTACTTGGATGGGAGACCGCCTGGGAATACCAGGTGCTGTAAGCTTTTTCGAATTTGCTTTGCAACCAGCAGAGGGAACGGTTGCTGCTGCTTTAAAGGAGAAACATCTTGGAAAGAGCAGGAAAGACTCACCATCAAAGAAAACAAGGATATGGAACCCTGACATTATTACTGATGGAAATGATTGATAATTGTTATGATTTGATGATGGTGGTGGTGGTTCACATGTATAAATAAGGTATTGTGGGTTGAGTCTTTCGCTTGCGGCCATACCACCCTGAGCACGCCCGATCTCGTCTGATCTTGGAAGCTAAGCAGGGTCGGGCTTGGTTAGTACTTGGATGGGAGACCGCCTGGGAATACCAGGTGCTGTAAGCTTTTTCGAATTTGCTTTGCAAACAGCAGAGGGAATGGTTGCTGCTGCTTTAAAGGAGAAACATCTTGGAAAGAGCAGGAAAGACTCACCATCAAAGAAAACAAGGATATGGAACCCTGACATTATTACTGATGGAAATGATTGATAATTGTCATGATTTGATGATGGTGGTGGTGGTTCACATGTATAAATAAGGTATTGTGGGTTGAGTCTTTCGCTTACGGCCATACCACCCTGAGCACGCCCGATCTCGTCTGATCTAGGAAGCTAAGCATGGTCGGGCTTGGTTAGTACTTGGATGGGAGACCGCCTGGGAATACCAGGTGCTGTAAGCTTTTTCGAATTTGCTTTGCAACCAGCTGAGGGAACGGTTGCTGCTGCTTTAAAGGAGAAACATCTTGGAAAGAGCAGGAAAGACTCACCATCAAAGAAAACAAGGATATGGAACCCTGACATTATTACTGATGGAAATGCTTGATAATTGTCATGATTTGATGATGGTGGTGGTGGTTCACATGTATAAATAAGGTATTGTGGGTTGAGTCTTTCGCTTACGGCCATACCACCCTGAGCACGCCCGATCTCGTCTGATCTCGGAAGCTAAGCAGGGTCGGGCTTGGTTAGTACTTGGATGGGAGACCGCCTGGGAATACCAGGTGCTGTAAGCTTTTTCGAATTTGCTTTGCAACCAGCAGAGGGAACGGTTGCTGCTGCTTTAAAGGAGAAACATCTTGGAAAGAGCAGGAAAGACTCAACATCAAAGAAAACAAGGATATGGAACCCTGACATTATTACTGATGGAAATGATTGATAATTGTCATGATTTGATGATGGTGGTGGTGGTTCACATGTATAAATAAGGTATTGTGGGTTGAGTCTTTCGCTTACGGCCATACCACCCTGAGCACGCCCGATCTCGTCTGATCTCGGAAGCTAAGCAGGGTCGGGCTTGGTTAGTACTTGGATGGGAGACCGCCTGGGAATACCAGGTGCTGTAAGCTTTTTCGAATTTGCTTTGCAACCAGCAGAGGGAACGGTTGCTGCTGCTTTAAAGGAGAAACATCTTGGAAAGAGCAGGAAAGACTCACCATCAAAGAAAACAAGGATATGGAACCCTGACATTATTACTGATGGAAATGATTGATAATTGTCATGATTTGATGATGGTGGTGGTGGTTCACATGTATAAATAAGGTATTGTGGGTTGAGTCTTTCGCTTACGGCCAAACCACCCTGAGCACGCCGGATCTCGTCTGATCTCGGAAGCTAAGCAGGGTCGTGCTTGGTTAGTTCTTGGATGGGAGACCGCCTGAGAATACCAGGTGCTGGAAGCTTTTTAGAATTTGCTTTGCAACCAGCAGAGGGAACGGTTGCTGCTGCTTTAAAGGAGAGACATCTTGGAAAGAGCAGGAAAGACTCACCATCAAAGAAAACAAGGATATGGAACCCTGACATTATTACTGATGGAAATGATTGATAATTGTCATGATTTGATGATGGTGGTGGTGGTTCACATGTATAAATAAGGTATTGTAGGTTGAGTCTCTCGCTTACGGCCATACCACCCTGAGCACGCCCGATCTCGTCTGATCTCGGAAGCTAAGCAGGGTCGGGCTTGGTTAGTACTTGGATGGGAGACCGCCTGGGAATACCAGGTGCTGTAAGCTTTTTCGAATTTGCTTTGCAACCAGCAGAGGGAACGGTTGCTGCTGCTTTAAAGGAGAAACATCTTGGAAAGAGCAGGAAAGACTCACCATCAAAGAAAACAAGGATAGGGAACCCTGACATTA
>NC_083642.1:27523971-27526471 GCF_963576545.1 Limanda limanda | reverse complement strand
TTTGCATTGCAACCAGCAGAGGGAACGGTTGCTGCTGCTTTAAATGAGAAACATCTTGGAAAGAGCAGGAAAGACTCAACATCAAAGAAAACAAGGATATGGAACCCTGACATTATTACTGATGGAAATGTTTGATAATTGTCATGATTTGATGATGGTGGTGGTGGTTCACATGTATAAATAAGGTATTGTGGGTTGAGTCTTTCGCTTACGGCCATACCACCCTGAGCACGCCCGATCTCGTCTGATCTCGGAAGCTAAACATGGTCGGGCTTGGTTAGTACTTGGATGGGAGACCGCCTGGGAATACCAGGTGCTGTAAGCTTTTTCGAATTTGCTTTGCAAACAGCAGAGGGAACGGTTGCTGCTGCTTTAAAGGAGAAACATCTTGGAAAGAGCAGGAAAGACTCACCATCAAAGAAAACAAGGATATGGAACCCTGACATTATTACTGATGGAAATGCTTGATAATTGTCATGATTTGATGATGGTGGTGGTGGTTCACATGTATAAATAAGGTATTGTGGGTTGAGTCTTTCGCTTACGGCCATACCACCCTGAGCACGCCCGATCTCGTCTGATCTTGGAAGCTAAGCAGGGTCGGGCTTGGTTAGTACTTGGATGGGAGACCGCCTGGGAATACCAGGTGCTGTAAGCTTTTTCGAATTTGCTTTGCAAACAGCAGAGGGAACGGTTGCTGCTGCTTTAAAGGAGAAACATCTTGGAAAGAGCAGGAAAGACTCACCATCAAAGAAAACAAGGATATGGAACCCTGACATTATTACTGATGGAAATGATTGATAATTGTCATGATTTGATGATGGTGGTGGTGGTTCACATGTATAAATAAGGTATTGTGGGTTGAGTCTTTCGCTTACGGCCATGCCACCCTGAGCACGCCCGATCACGTCTGATCCCGTTCAGGTGCGCAAGCAGGAAGTGAGCAGAGAGCAGAGAGCAGTCGAGTGTTTGTTGGGACCGCGTGTGCTTGTGAGGCATAAGGTGCATTTGTGATAGTTTTATGTGTGATTCATTTCCCCTGCAGCCTGGCTGTTTGGGGGATTGTTTCATACTTTCTGTGATTGGATGGATAATTTGATAAATGACAAAATAGAAGGTAAGGCCACTTTGATTAATGCAGAACCCGAGATTGATTATGCTTCTAGTGATTGGAGGGAAGAACTTGTGAATGAAAACATGGAAGTTAAGAACAGTTTGGCACATGTAGAACGGGAGAATGATTCTGGAAATATTGAAGCCAGCGAGAAAGGAATAACCCAGGAGATCAATTCCGTTATTAGGCCTATTGATAAAGCAAGCATGGTGAATGGTAGGAGAGATAAAGAGAGACAGGGAGAAAGTGAGGGTGATTGTGGCTATAAAAAGGAGCTGACATTGATTGTAGAGCCCGTCGGTGAAGATCACATTACCATGATGGAACTGTTGCGGGAAATCAAGGAAAAGTGTGGGATTGTTCTGGCATGCAGGGTCAAAAGTAACAACACTTACGAGATCACCATGCAGGAGGGAAAGGGCAAGACAAGGTTATTAGATGGCTTCAAAATCGAAAACACTCGGGTGACTGCCAAGGAAGTTCGCAGCAATGAAATTGTTGTTTCATTTCTAAACTTGCCATCTTATATCACTGATGCTGAAATTAGGCAGAAACTCTCAACGTGGGGTGTGAGGGCGATTTCGCCCATCAAAAGAAGGAAATGGCCTGGGACAGACGTGGTGGACGGGACAAGGTTCTGTAAAGTACAATTTACTGAACTTGTACAGTCGCTGCCCTACTCAGCAAAGTTCGAGACACTAGACGGAGGGGAGTACTTCCGTGTAATTCATGACAGGCAGGTGAAGGTCTGCAGGCTGTGCATCCAGCCAGGACATATTTTGAGAGAATGCCCAGACTTCACCTGTTATAAATGCAAGCGCCAGGGACACTATGCTAGGGAGTGTGACTTGCAGGGGGGGAGGCGCGGAGAGGAGAGGACGGTGGACGCGGAGCCAGCCGGCGGCGACGAGAGCGTTTCCTGGTCCGAGGAGGAGCAACGACAGCAGGACGAGGACACCGGAGCTGCCAGCGGGGGTGAAATTACCCCATCCACCATCGGCAGCAGTGCGGATGGAGTGTCCGGTGAGACGGGTTGCGTGACGGGAGGAGCATCCGGGCAAAGTATGGAGGAAGGTGCTAGCAAAGCGCCCAAAACTCCCTCAGCCCGGGCGAGTGAACGAAGAGGCGACCGACCAGGAGAGGTGGAGGCCCCGGATTGCAGTGAGGCTCCAAGGGGCGGCGGGGCTGCTGCTGCTGCTGCTGCTGCTGCTGCTGCTGCTGCTGCTGCTGCTGCTGCTGCTGCTGCTGCTGCTGCTGCGACTGCTTCACCTAAGGAGCCAGACGATTCGAGCATGGAGGTGGTGGAGGCAAGAACATCGGGAGAAGGAGAGTCGATGGACTACGAGGCGGTGAAAGCCAGCAGGAAGAGAATGAGCAAAAAGAAGG
>NC_083642.1:27488771-27523771 GCF_963576545.1 Limanda limanda | reverse complement strand
TATTTTAGTTAATGAACTAGTCTCAGACTACAATATAGATGTAATGTCCCTTACTGAGACGTGGCTGCATCCTGATGAATATGTCAGTTTGAATGAATCTACTCCCCCCAGTCATATAAATTCACACGTTCCCAGGGAACTCGGGCGAGGAGGTGGAGTTGCTGCTATTTTTAACTCCAGTCTATCAATTAATCCTAAACCTAAACTTAGCTACAACTCATTTGAATGTCTTGTTCTTAATCTTCCACGTCAATCCAGGAAACACCAACAGCCAATCATATTTGCTGTAGTTTATCGTGCTCCTGGGGCTTATACTGAATTTCTAACAGAATTCCCTGAGTTTTTATCAAACCTAGTCCTAAAGACAGATAAAATTATTATTGTTGGTGACTTTAATATTCATGTTGACAATAATAAAGATAGCCTGAGCGTAGCATTTATTTCAATACTAGACTCAATTGGTTTTAGTCAGTGTGTGCATCAACCTACTCATTGTTGTAACCACACACTTGACCTTGTGTTATCATACGGTGTCAAAATTGAACATTTAACAGTACTTCCGCGCAATCCAGTACTATCAGACCATAATTTAATAACCTTCGATTTTTCACTATCTGAATATATGCCACTAATAAAAAACTCATTTTCTAGATGTCTACCTGATAGTGCTGTAGCTAAATTTAAGGAAATAATTCCGATTACATTTAAACCCGTATTATCCGTCGACATAAACAACAAATTCTTTAAAAACCCGAGCTCTATTGAGATTGACCACCTCGTAGAAAGCTCTGCAGACTCATTACGATTAACATTAGACTCAATGGCGCCTCTAAAAAAGAAATGTGTAAAACATAGTAAATTAGCTCCGTGGTATAATTCCAAGACACATGAGTTGAAACAAATATCAAGAAAATTAGAAAGGAAGTGGCGCTCCAGCAACAGTGTTGAAAATCTCCTAGACTGGAAGAGTAGTGTTACAGAATATAAAAAGGCTCTCCACAAAGCAAGAGCTGCCTATTACTCAAAACTAATAGAAGAGAATAAAAACAACCCCAGGTTTCTCTTCAGCACTGTAGCCAGGCTGACAGAGAGTCACACCTCCACCGAACCCAGTATTCCTCGATCCCTAAATTGCAATATCTTTATGACCTTTTTTAATGATAAAATTCTAACTATTAGAAATAAAATCAATCATCTCCTGCCCTCAATTGGCACTAATACCCTCCCAACAATAGAGATCTCAGAAACGGCTGAGAATCCTTCCCATTATTTAGACAGCTTCTCTCTGATCACCCGTGATCAGTTTACCAAAATAGTCTCAGGTTCTAAACCAACAACCTGTATTTTAGATCCGATTCCAACTAAATTACTTAAAGAAATTCTGCCCCTAATAGATAATTCGTTACTTAACACAATCAATCTGTCATTATCATCAGGTTATGTACCACAGTCTTTTAAAATAGCTGTAATCAAACCCCTACTCAAAAAACCCACCCTAGACCCAGAGGTTTTAGCAAATTACAGGCCAATATCTAATCTCCCCTTCCTATCTAAAATCTTAGAAAAAGTTGTAGCCAATCAGCTGTGTGAGTTTCTCCAGGAAAATAATATATATGAAGACTTTCAGTCTGGGTTTAGAACCAATCATAGCACAGAGACAGCCCTGGCAAAAGTCACTAATGACCTTCTAATAGCTTCAGATCAGGGACTTGTGTCTGTCCTCGTTCTGTTAGATCTCAGTGCAGCATTCGACACAATTGACCATCAAATTTTATTAGAGAGACTAAAACAGTTAATTAACATTAAAGGAACGGCCTTAAACTGGTTTAAATCTTATTTTGCTGATCGCTCCCAATTCGTTCAAATCAATGATGAGTCATCGGTGCGCACCAAAGTTAACCATGGTGTCCCACAGGGGTCTGTGCTCGGCCCAATTTTATTCTCATTATATATGCTTCCACTAGGAAACATTATCAGGACACACTCGGTAAATTTTCACTGTTATGCGGATGACACCCAGTTATATTTGTCAATAAAACCTGATCAAAGTAATCAATTAACTAAACTTCGAGCATGTCTCAAGGACATAAAAACCTGGATGACCCGCAATTTTCTCTTATTAAACTCAGATAAAACAGAGGTTATAATACTCGGCCCTAAACACCTTAGAGATACATTATCTAATGATATAGCTGCGCTAGATGACATTGCCCTTGCTTCCAATGACACAGTCAGGAACTTGGGAGTGATCTTCGATCCTGATTTGTCCTTTAATAGTCACTTAAAAGTAATTTCTAGGACCGCGTTTTTCCACTTGCGTAATATCTCAAAAATCAGACATGTCCTTTCGCAAAAAGATGCAGAAAAACTAGTCCACGCCTTTGTTACATCGAGACTGGACTATTGTAATTCATTATTATCAGGCTCCAGCAGCAAGTCGTTAAAGACTCTGCAGCTGGTCCAAAATGCCGCAGCACGTGTCCTGACGAGAACTAAGAAAAGAGAGCACATTTCTCCAGTATTAGCATCGCTACACTGGCTTCCTGTTAAATCTAGAATAGAATTTAAAATTCTCCTCCTCACCTTCAAGGCCCTTAATGATATGGCACCTCTTTACCTTAAAGAGATGTTAGTTCCATATCAACCTACTAGAGCACTCCGATCCCAGAACTCAGGTTTACTTGTTGTCCCTAAAGTCTCTAAAAGTAGAGTAGGAGCCAGAGCTTTTAGCCATCAAGCCCCACTGCTGTGGAATAATCTCTCACTTTCAGTTAGGGAGGCAGACACGCTCTGTTCGTTTAAAAGTAGACTCAAAACCTTCCTTTTTTATAAAGCTTATAGTTAGAGCTAATTTGTGCGATGTTCCAAATTTGATTAAATGGCAAAAACCCCTGATGATGCTAAGACGCACAGGGAATTTATGACACAAGACACACGGAGCTTCTCTTTCCTGCTTCTCCTTCCTTTTCTCCATATTTATCACATCAAGATAATTCTTATCTGATCAGTACATGTTACTAACTTGACCCCTTTTCCCGGAGTTTCTGTGCCTTAGCGCCCGCGGATGCAGGGCCACAGCTGTGGCCGCACCATGGATTATGATTGTGGATCGCGTGTCGGAGGTCGCAATGGTGGATCCAGTTCGGTGGATTCTGTATCGTGCCAGCTGATCGTCGTTGTAATGGAGGATCCTTTGTCGCGTTGGCATCGGATGATGAGGGACCACGACCGAGGCGGCAGCTGATAATGGATTCTAACTGGCGGCGGTGGACAATGACTGTGGATTATAGTGGATCCCATCCTGATGCTGGATCGTGGTCTTGCTGCTGGCCAGAGACTGTGATTGCAGCGGGACTGCCTGACACATAGTATTGAAAAATGTTTAGCCTAATGGATGCTGCTAAAAATCCTGATGATGTTTTCTTACACCTGACATCTATTGCACTTCTGTCCGTCCTGAGAGAGGGATCCCTCACATGTGGCTCTCTCTGAGGTTTCTACATATTTTTACCTGTGAAAAGGGTTTTTAGTAGTTTTTCCTTACTCTTGTTGAGGGTTAAGGACAGAGGATGTCACACAATGTTAAAGCCCCATGAGACGAATTGTTATTTGTGAATGTGGGCTATACAAATAAAACTTGATTGATTGATTGATAGAGGGAGAAACTATTTTCAACAGGGTGATATGGAGGGCAGGGATAAGAAAGGTAAGGGATATGGTGTATGAGTACATACCGGGCTTCATGGGAGCACAGGTTATTGTGGATGAAGTAAGAGGGAATGGGGATGAAATATGGCCGGGCACAGCAAAAGGAGTAATAGAGAAAATTAAGACAGCAATGCCTAAAGAATGGATGGGAATGATTGAGAGAGAGAATGCGGTGAGGGGGGAAGAGAAAATAGAGATGTATGTGGGGGAAGGAGAATGCAAGGTGAGACTGGCAAAGGTGAAAACCAGAGTGATTTATAAATATATGAGAGGAAAAGAGATAAGGAGACCGGCTGCAGAGAAAGTGTGGAACAAAGTAATGAATGGAATGGATGTGGAGAGCATATGGGAGAATTTGAGAGTGAAATGGAATAGCATTGAATGCGAACACTTTGATTTCATGCTAAGGCACAATAGGATTTTTAATAATCTAATAATAAGTAAGTTTGACTGCAATGTGGAAAAGGAATGTGATGTATGTGGTGAGGGAGTGGAAACATGTATGCATGAATTTGTTGAATGTAAAGAACTAAGGGGATACTTTGAAAAAGTAAAGGGGTTAATAAATAAATGCTGGAAAGGAGAATGGGCAGTGAGAATGGAATGGAAGAAGCTGTGGCTGTTTGGTGTGAATGAAAGACAGAAGGGATGCAATGTAAACCTCATAAACTATGTGCTGAGCCATGCAAGGTATGCAGTTAAAATAAGAAGGAACACGGCTCACTACGAGAAAAGGAAATGTGATGTATGGACTGTTTTTCAAAACTTAACAGAAAGAGACGTGAGACAGATATGGGGCTATATTGGAGAAGAGGAGTTCAGAAAAGGATTTGTGGATGGAAGTACTTTTATTGAAATAATGAATGGAGATGTGAATGAGGTGAGAATGAATTTCGGTTAAAAGGGATGTTTCTTTTTATGAGTTGATTTTTGATTTTAATAATTTATTGATTTGTGTGTTTTCTGTGAAGTAAATATTTATGCATGTAAAAAGTACAGGCCTGGAAAGGGGCTGACATAACACAAAATGTGTTAAAATGTAAATGTACATGTAATAAATGTAAATGCAAAATATTTTTGATAATAAAAAAAAAAAAAAAGCACGCCCGATCTCGTCTGATCTCGGAAGCTAAGCAGGGTCGGGCTTGGTTAGTACTTGGATGGGAGACTGCCTGGGAATACCAGGTGCTGTAAGCTTTTTCGAATTTGCTTTGCAACCAGCAGAGGGAACGGTTGCTGCTGCTTTAAAGGAGAAACATCTTGGAAAGAGCAGGAAAGACTCAACATCAAAGAAAACAAGGATATGGAACCCTGACATTATTACTGATGGAAATGATTGATAATTGTCATGATTTGATGATGGTGGTGGTGGTTCACATGTATAAATAAGGTATTGTGGGTTGAGTCTTTCGCTTACGGCCATACCACACTGAGCACGCCCGATCTCGTCTGATCTCGGAAGCTAAGCAGGGTCGGGCTTGGTTAGTACTTGGATGGGAGACCGCCTGGGAATACCAGGTGCTGTAAGCTTTTTCGAATTTGCTTTGCAACCAGCAGAGGGAACGGTTGCTGCTGCTTTAAAGGAGAAACATCTTGGAAAGAGCAGGAAAGACTCAACATCAAAGAAAACAAGGATATGGAACCCTGACATTATTACTGATGGAAATGATTGATAATTGTCATGATTTGATGATGGTGGTGGTGGTTCACATGTATAAATAAGGTATTGTGGGTTGAGTCTTTCGCTTACGGCCATACCACCCTGAGCACGCCCGATCTCGTCTGATCTCGGAAGCTAAGCAGGGTCGGGCTTGGTTAGTACTTGGATGGGAGACCGCCTGGGAATACCAGGTGCTGTAAGCTTTTTCGAATTTGCTTTGCAACCAGCAGAGGGAACTGTTGCTGCTGCTTTAAAGGAGAAACATCTTGGAAAGAGCAGGAAAGACTCAACATCAAAGAAAACAAGGATATGGAACCCTGACATTATTACTGATGGAAATGTTTGATAATTGTCATGATTTGATGATGGTGGTGGTGGTTCACATGTATAAATAAGGTATTGTGGGTTGAGTCTTTCGCTTACGGCCATACCACCCTGAGCACGCCCGATCTCGTCTGATCTCGGAAGCTAAGCAGGGTCGGGCTTGGTTAGTACTTGGATGGGAGACCGCCTGGGAATACCAGGTGCTGTAAGCTTTTTCGAATTTGCTTTGCAACCAGCAGAGGGAACGGTTGCTGCTGCTTTAAAGGAGAAACATCTTGGAAAGAGCAGGAAAGACTCAACATCAAAGAAAACAAGGATATGGAACCCTGACATTATTACTGATGGAAATGATTGATAATTGTCATGATTTGATGATGGTGGTGGTGGTTCACATGTATAAATAAGGTATTGTGGGTTGAATCTTTCGCTTACGGCCATACCACCCTGAGCACGCCCGATCTCGTCTGATCCCGTTCAGGTGCGCAAGCAGGAAGTGAGCAGAGAGCAGAGAGCAGTCGAGTGTTTGTTGGGACCGCGTGTGCTTGTGAGGCATAAGGTGCATTTGTGATAGTTTTATGTGTGATTCATTTCCCCTGCAGCCTGGCTGTTTGGGGGATTGTTTCATACTTTCTGTGATTGGATGGATAATTTGATAAATGACAAAATAGAAGGTAAGGCCACTTTGATTAATGCAGAACCCGAGATTGATTATGCTTCTAGTGATTGGAGGGAAGAACTTGTGAATGAAAACATGGAAGTTAAGAACAGTTTGGCACATGTAGAACGGGAGAATGATTCTGGAAATATTGAAGCCAGCGAGAAAGGAATAACCCAGGAGATCAATTCCGTTATTAGGCCTATTGATAAAGCAAGCATGGTGAATGATAGGAGAGATAAAGAGAGACAGGGAGAAAGTGAGGGTGATTGTGGCTATAAAAAGGAGCTGACATTGATTGTAGAGCCCGTCGGTGAAGATTACATTACCATGATGGAACTGTTGCGGGAAATCAAGGAAAAGTGTGGGATTGTTCTGGCATGCAGGGTCAAAAGTAACAACACTTACGAGATCACCATGCAGGAGGGAAAGGGCAAGACAAGGTTATTAGATGGCTTCAAAATCGAAAACACTCGGGTGACTGCCAAGGAAGTTCGCAGCAATGAAATTGTTGTTTCATTTCTAAACTTGCCATCTTATATCACTGATGCTGAAATTAGGCAGAAACTCTCAACGTGGGGCGTGAGGGCGATTTCGCCCATCAAAAGAAGGAAATGGCCTGGGACAGACGTGGTGGACGGGACAAGGTTCTGTAAAGTACAATTTACTGAACTTGTACAGTCGCTGCCCTACTCAGCAAAGTTCGAGACACTAGACGGAGGGGAGTACTTCCGTGTAATTCATGACAGGCAGGTGAAGGTCTGCAGGCTGTGCATCCAGCCAGGACATATTTTGAGAGAATGCCCAGACTTCACCTGTTATAAATGCAAGCGCCAGGGACACTATGCTAGGGAGTGTGACTTGCAGGGGGGGAGGCGCGGAGAGGAGAGGACGGTGGACGCGGAGCCAGCCGGCGGCGACGAGAGCGTTTCCTGGTCCGAGGAGGAGCAACGACAGCAGGGCGAGGACACCGGAGCTGCCAGCGGGGGTGAAATTACCCCATCCACCATCGGCAGCAGTGCGGATGGAGTGTCCGGTGAGACGGGTTGCATGACGGGAGGAGCATCCGGGCAAAGTATGGAGGAAGGTGCTAGCACAGCGCCCAAAACTCCCTCAGCCCGGGCGAGTGAACGAAGAGGCGACCGACCAGGAGAGGTGGAGGCCCCGGATTGCAGTGAGGCTCCAAGGGGCGGCGGGGCTGCTGCTGCTGCTGCTGCTGCTGCTGCTGCTGCTGCTGCTGCTGCTGCTGCTGCTGCTGCGACTGCTTCACCTAAGGAGCCAGACGATTCGAGCATGGAGGTGGTGGAGACAAGAACATCGGGAGAAGGAGAGTCGATGGACTACGAGGCGGTGAAAGCCAGCAGGAAGAGAATGAGCAAAAAGAAGGACAAAAGGGTGCCAAAAGAGCGGAAGGTATGAACAATCGAGCATCTCTGGAAAGCTGTGTTTTTCTTTTCACCATTACTATGGTCATAATAACATCCTTAAATGCAAACGGCCTGAGGAACATGATCAAAATAGAAAGAACGATTGAACTCTGTAAATCTGACATACTGTGCCTTCAAGAAACGCATTGGGATAATGAACTTGTGGAAACCCTTGGAAAGATTTGGAAAGGGCCAATATTTATAGACAATGGGAGTGCGAGGGCATGTGGAGTGGCAATCCTTGTCAAAGAGAGGTCTGTTAGTGGTGTCAAGCAAACCTTTTGTGGAGGGAATGGACGTGTGATAGCGATAGAATTTGTCCACAATAAAAACACATACAAATTAATCAATATCTATGCACCAAACGTGGAGGAACTGAGAAAGGGTTTTTTTGAGGACTTGGAGGTTCTGTGCACGGGAGATTGTATGATGGTTGGTGACTATAATGTAAAATTATCAAGACTAGATTATTCAAATAATGTAAAATACAGGTATGATGGGTCAAGGAACTTTTTGAAAAGCATGATGGCAGAACACAAAATGGTGGACGTATGGAGGGAGGAAAATGCAGAACGAAAAGTGTTTTCGCGGAGGCAGGTGGTTATGGGGACCCTTAGACAGAGTAGAATAGACCTCGTCCTAGTTAAGGAAAACATTGTCAGCCAAATAAAAGAGGTGAAATATAATTTTACCACTCTTAGTGATCATGCAATCCTGTCGCTGAGGTTAAGGGACGTATGTATAAGGAATGTAGGTGGAGGAATGTGGTGCCTAAACAACAGCTTATTAAGAGAGGATTCATATAAAGAGATGATAGCAAAATGTATCAAAGAAGAAATAGAGAACAGATTAAGCAAAGATAATATTTGTATGTGGTGGGAAAATTTGAAAGAAAAAGTTAAAAAGAAAAGCATATACTATTCCAAGCAAAAGAACTTCAGAATGGATCAGGTAGAGAAAGAGATACAAAATAAATTAAACGAAGAAGCAGGGAAAGCAGACAAAGATGGAAATTATAATATACAAAATTATCTGGAGTTGAGAAGGCAACTAAAAGATTGTGAGAAAAATAAATGTGATGGGGCGATAGTAAGGAGTAGAGTACAGTATGCTGTAGAGGGGGAAAGGTGCACAGCGTACTTTCTAAACCTGGAAAAAAATAAGCAGGAAAAAAATTATATAAACGAACTACAGAATGAAAATGGGGAGAAGGTAAATGATTTGGTTAGCATTTTGAATACAGTGGAAGGCTTCTATAAAAACTTGTATAAAAAAGGGAATGCAGAAAAAGTATGTATTGATGAGGTCTTGAGTGGTGTGGATGCAAGGATATCAGCAGACGAGCAAGACATGTGTGACAGAGAGATTACAGTAGAAGAAATACAAATAGCAATTAAAAATGCAAAAAACAATAAAAGCCCTGGTTCAGATGGCCTTAGCAGTGAATTCTACAAAGAGTTTGCTGATGTGTTGGCACCCATACTGCTAATGGTATATCAAAGCATGGAAGAGGGACAACTGGTTCCAGAATCCATGGCTACTGGGGTAATCACAATATTATTTAAAAACAGGGGGAGTAGGTTGGAGTTAGGGAATTATAGGCCAATTAGTTTATTGAATGGTGACTATAAGATATTAACAAGGGTTTTAGCGTATAGGATTAAGAAGGTAATGGGAGGAATAATATCACCGACACAGGCATATAGTGTCGAAGGGAGAGACATAGCAGATATAATAGGGACAGTGAGGGACGTTGTTAGGCACATGAAAGAACAGTCTGGGATTGTGTTGAGTGTAGATTTGAATAAGGCTTTTGATAGAGTGGAGCATGAGTTCTTGTTTCGGACTATGAAAGAATTTGGGTTTGGGGATAGAATAGTGAGTTGGATCAGGCTGCTGTATAAGGAAGCTAAGAGTAGGGTCAAATGTAATGGTCTGATGACAGACACCTTTGCTTTGGAGAGGTCAGTGAGACAGGGCTGTCCTTTATCAGCACTGTTGTATAGCATGTCTATTGAACCCTTTGCTGTCCTTATAAAAAAGGATAGTAATATAAAAGGAATACAAATACCAGGTGAGAAAATTAATATAATTCAACAATATGCGGATGACATGACAATAACAGTAGAAAATATGGACAGCATCAATATAATTATGAAACACATGGGAACATATGGGAGGGCAGCAGGGGCTAAAGTGAATATAGAAAAATCGGAACTAATGTGTATAGGTCAGGAGGGGGATAGGGTTGACAGTATGATTGCATTTAGAGTGGTGGACTGCATCAAAGTTTTAGGAGTAAACATAGGTCCAAACGAAAAGGAAGCAAGAGATATCACTTGGACAGGAGTGATAAATAAGATAAAACACACTTTAAATGCATGGAAGCAGAGGAAATTGAAATTAAAAGGTAAGGTAATAGTTGTTAATTCCTTATTATTATCCAAATGTGTGTATGTTTTGGGCGCACTAGATCTTCCGGTATGGGTTCTATCCGAATTAAATCAGCTGACTTCAAACTTCTTGTGGGATGGGAAGGGTGTGAGGATATCCCACAAAACGTTGATAGCAGGGTACAGTGAGGGAGGGTTAAAACTGGTGGACATTGACACAAAACGTAAAGCACTGAGGGTTAAAACAGTGAAGAAGTATCTCCATGATGTGAATGACTATGGGTGGAAACAATTCTTTAAAATGTATGTTCAGATGGCTGGTAGATGTGGAGAGAATAGTCTGCTTATGGTTTTGAAGGAACCAATGTATGAAAAAGTGCCTTCTTTCTACCAAGAGGTGTTCAAAGCATGGGGAGAATTCCTACCCAACATATCATACAACTGTAGTAATGTAACCGAAGTAATGAATAAACCCGTTTTTCTCAATCCTATAATACAGCATAACAACAAAATGCTATACAATAAGGTTTTCATGGATGCAGGAATTAGGCAAGTAAAGGACATGGTCTATGAGTTTGTGCCTGGGTTTCTGCCTGGGCAGGCAATGGTAGACTGCGTAAGAGAAGGGGATGAGGATGCTAGGAGAGATATGATTGTAAAAATGTATGATATAATTAAGGGGAGTATGCCTGTAGACTGGAGGTATTTGATTGAGAGAGAGTGTGTGAGGACAGGGGATGGACCCTTACCTAAACTAGTGTTTGTTAAAAATTATGCAAATAAAGAGTTTAAAGAATTAAAAGTAAAAAACATATATTTAGAACTGATAGCGAAACTGCTGAAAAGACCGGCATCAGAACAAATGTGGGAGAGGGTTCTGCCAGGTATGAATGTACAGTTGATATGGGAAAACCTCCAAATCAAATATAATGCAATAGAATGTGAAAACAATGACTTCATGACGAGACACAACAGGATCTATGTAAACAAGGTGCTGCATCAGATTAACAAAAAGAACAAAAGAGAATGTGACGTGTGTGAAACTGAGCCAGAAGACTTGTTACATATATATATCCGATGTGAATGTCTACGTAGTTTTGTTTTGAAGTTAAAAGATATGCTGTTTAAAAACTGGGAAAAGGGTTTTGTAAAGGCATATGAATGGAACAAAATGTTGCTGTTTGGAGTAAATGGGAAAAGGAAAGATGTGAATGTTCGTTTGTTTAATTTTGTGTTAAGCCACGTAAGGTATGCTATTATGTCAAGAAGGAATCTTGCTCATTTTGAGGGGAAAAAGGTGCATGTGTGGGATTTGTTTGAATCGGTTGTCAGGAGAAATGTGGGTTTGATCTTTAAATATGGTGCTGAGGACTTTGCTGAATGTTTTATTGACGGGTGTGGCTTTATATCTGTAACATCGGAAGGGAAACTAGCATTTAATTTCTGAGTGTGCCTCTATGTTTATCAGGCGCACGTGTTATTATTAAGTGATTTATTTTTCTTTCTTTTTTTTCATTTTTTGAGTTTTGTTATCCCTTAACATGAATGTGATTCCTGTGTGTATGTCATTGTTTTGTGTGAATATTAACAGATGAATGTCTTTTGTATATATAAATTGGTATTTTTGATAATAAAAAAAAAAAAAAAAAAAAAAAGCACGCCCGATCTCGTCTGATCTTGGAAGCTAAGCAGGGTCGGGCTTGGTTAGTACTTGGATGGGAGACCGCCTGGGAATACCAGGTGCTGTAAGCTTTTTCGAATTTGCTTTGCAAACAGCAGAGGGAACGGTTGCTGCTGCTTTAAAGGAGAAACATCTTGGAAAGAGCAGGAAAGACTCACCATCAAAGAAAACAAGGATATGGAACCCTGACATTATTACTGATGGAAATGATTGATAATTGTCATGATTTGATGATGGTGGTGGTGGTTCACATGTATAAATAAGGTATTGTGGGTTGAGTCTTTCGCTTACGGCCATACCACCCTGAGCACGCCCGATCTCGTCTGATCTAGGAAGCTAAGCATGGTCGGGCTTGGTTAGTACTTGGATGGGAGACCGCCTGGGAATACCAGGTGCTGTAAGCTTTTTCGAATTTGCTTTGCAACCAGCTGAGGGAACGGTTGCTGCTGCTTTAAAGGAGAAACATCTTGGAAAGAGCAGGAAAGACTCACCATCAAAGAAAACAAGGATATGGAACCCTGACATTATTACTGATGGAAATGCTTGATAATTGTCATGATTTGATGATGGTGGTGGTGGTTCACATGTATAAATAAGGTATTGTGGGTTGAGTCTTTCGCTTACCGCCATACCACACTGAGCACGCCCGATCTCGTCTGATCTCGGAAGCTAAGCAGGGTCGGGCTTGGTTAGTACTTGGATGGGAGACTGCCTGGGAATACCAGGTGCTGTAAGCTTTTTCGAATTTGCTTTGCAACCAGCAGAGGGAACGGTTGCTGCTGCTTTAAAGGAGAAACATCTTGGAAAGAGCAGGAAAGACTCAACATCAAAGAAAACAAGGATATGGAACCCTGACATTACTACTGATGGAAACGATTGATAATTGTCATGATTTGATGATGGTGGTTCACATGTATAAATAAGGTATTGTGGGTTGTGTCTTTCGCTTACGGCCATACCACCCTGAGCACGCCCGATCTCGTCTGATCTCGGAAGCTAAGCATGGTCGGGCTTGGTTAGTACTTGGATGGGAGACCGCCTGGGAATAACAGGTGCTGTAAGCTTTTTCGAATTTGCTTTGCAACCAGCAGAGGGAACGGTTGCTGCTGCTTTAAAGGAGAAACATCTTGGAAAGAGCAGGAAAGACTCACCATCAAAGAAAACAAGGATATGGAACCCTGACATTATTACTGATGGAAATGAATGATAATTGTCATGATTTGATGATGGTGGTGGTGGTTCACATGTATATATAAGGTATTGTGGGTTGAGTCTTTCGCTTACGGCCATACCACCCTGAGCACGCCCGATCTCGTCTGATCTCGGAAGCTAAGCATGGTCGGGCTAGGTTAGTACTTGGATGGGAGACCGCCTGGGAATACCAGGTGCTGTAAGCTTTTTCGAATTTGCTTTGCAACCAGCAGAGGGAACGGTTGCTGCTGCTTTAAAGGAGAAACATCTTGGAAAGAGCAGGAAAAACTCACCATCAAAGAAAACAAGGATATGGAACCCTGACATTATTACTGTTGGAAATTATTGATAATTGTCATGATTTGATGATGGTGGTTCACATGTATAAATAAGGTATTGTGGGTTGAGTCTTTCGCTTACGGCCATACCACTCTGAGCACGCCCGATCTCGTCTGATCTCGGAAGCTAAGCATGGTCGGGCTTGGTTAGTACTTGGATGGGAGACCGCCTGGGAATACCAGGTGCTGTAAGCTTTTTCGAATTTGCTTTGCAACCAGCAGAGGGAATGGTTGCTGCTGCTTTAAAGGAGAAACATCTTGGAAAGAGCAGGAAAGACTCACCATCAAAGAAAACAAGGATATGGAACCCTGACATTATTACTGATGGAAATTATTGATAATTGTCATGATTTGATGATGGTGGTAGTGGTTCACATGTATAAATAAAGTATTGTGGGTTGAGTCTTTCGCTTACGGCCATACCACCCTGAGCACGCCCGATCTCGTCTGATCTCGGAAGCTATGCAGGGTCTGGCTTGGTTAGTACTTGGAAGGGAGACCGCCTGGGAATACCAGGTGCTGTAAGCTTTTTCGAATTTGCTTTGCAACCAGCAGAGGGAACGGTTGCTGCTGCTTTAAAGGAGAAACATCTTGGAAAGAGCAGGAAAGACTCACCATCAAAGAAAACAAGGATATGGAACCCTGACATTATTACTGTTGGAAATTATTGATAATTTTCATGATTTGATGATGGTGGTTCAGATGTATAAATAAGGTATTGTGGGCTGAGTCTTTCGCTTACGGCCATACCACCCTGAGCACGCCCGATCTCGTCTGATCTCGGAAGCTAAGCACGGTCGGGCTTGGTTAGTACTTGGATGGGAGACCGCCTGGGAATACCAGGTGCTGTAAGCTTTTTCGAATTTGCTTTGCAACCAGCAGAGGGAACGGTTGCTGCTGCTTTAAAGGAGAAACATCTTGGAAAGAGCAGGAAAGACTCACCATCAAAGAAAACAAGGATATGGAACCCTGACATTATTACTGTTGGAAATTATTGATAATTGTCATGATTTGATGATGGTGGTTCAGATGTATAAATAAGGTATTGTGGGTTGAGTCTTTCGCTTACGGCAATACCACCCTGAGCACGCCCGATCTCGTCTGATCTCGGAAGCTAAGCGTGGTCGGGCTTGGTTAGTACTTGGATGGGAGACCGCCTGGGAATACCAGGTGCTGTAAGCTTTTTCGAATTTGCTTTGCAACCAGCAGAGGGAACGGTTGCTGCTGCTTTAAAGGAGAAACATCTTGGAAAGAGCAGGAAAGACTCACCATCAAAGAAAACAAGGATATGGAACCCTGACATTATTACTGATGGAAATGATTGATAATTGTCATAATTTGATGATGGTGGTGGTG
Source organism: Limanda limanda (assembly GCF_963576545.1). Taxonomy (NCBI): domain Eukaryota; kingdom Metazoa; phylum Chordata; class Actinopteri; order Pleuronectiformes; family Pleuronectidae; genus Limanda; species Limanda limanda. The sequence continues at coordinate 27,509,038 of NC_083642.1, read as the reverse complement.
GTTCACATGTATAAATAAGGTATTGTGGGTTGAGTCTTTCGCTTACGGCCATACCACCCTGAGCACGCCCGATCTCGTCTGATCTCGGAAGCTAAGCATGGTCGGGCTAGGTTAGTACTTGGATGGGACACCGCCTGGGAATACCAGGTGCTGTAAGCTTTTTCGAATTTGCTTTGCAACCAGCAGAGGGAACGGTTGCTGCTGCTTTAAAGGAGAAACATCTTGGAAAGAGCAGGAAAGACTCACCATCAAATAAAACAAGGATATGGAACCCTGACATTATTACTGTTGGAAATTATTGATAATTGTCATGATTTGATGATGGTGGTTCACCTGTATAAATAAGGTATTGTGGGTTGAGTCTTTCGCTTACGGCCATACCACCCTGAGCACGCCCGATCTCGTCTGATCTCGGAAGCTAAGCATGGTCGGGCTTGGTTAGTACTTGGATGGGAGACCGCCTGGGAATACCAGGTGCTGTAAGCTTTTTCGAATTTGCTTTGCAACCAGCAGAGGGAACGGTTGCTGCTGCTTTAAAGGAGAAACATCTTGGAAAGAGCAGGAAAGACTCACCATCAAAGTAAACAAGGATATGGAACCCTGACATTATTACTGTTGGAAATTATTGATAATTGTCATGATTTGATGATGGTGGTTCACATGTATAAATAAGGTATTGTGGGTTGAGTCTTTTGCTTACGGCCATACCACTCTGAGCACGCCCGATCTCGTCTGATCTCGGAAGCTAAGCATGGTCGGGCTTGGTTAGTACTTGGATGGGAGACCGCCTGGGAATACCAGGTGCTGTTAGCTTTTTCGAATTTGCTTTGCAACCAGCAGAGGGAATGGTTGCTGCTGCTTTAAAGGAGAAACATCTTGGAAAGAGCAGGAAAGACTCACCATCAAAGAAAACAAGGATATGGAACCCTGGCATTATTACTGATGGAAATTATTGATAATTGTCATGATTTGATGATGGTGGTAGTGGTTCACATGTATAAATAAAGTATTGTGGGTTGAGTCTTTCGCTTACGGCCATACCACCCTGAGCACGCCCGATCTCGTCTGATCTCGGAAGCTATGCAGGGTCTGGCTTGGTTAGTACTTGGAAAGGAGACCGCCTGGGAATACCAGGTGCTGTAAGCTTTTTCGAATTTGCTTTGCAACCAGCAGAGGGAACGGTTGCTGCTGCTTTAAAGGAGAAACATCTTGGAAAGAGCAGGAAAGACTCACCATCAAAGAAAACAAGGATATGGAACCCTGACATTATTACTGTTGGAAATTATTGATAATTTTCATGATTTGATGATGGTGGTTCAGATGTATAAATAAGGTATTGTGGGCTGAGTCTTTCGCTTACGGCCATACCACCCTGAGCACGCCCGATCTCGTCTGATCTCGGAAGCTAAGCACGGTCGGGCTTGGTTAGTACTTGGATGGGAGACCGCCTGGGAATACCAGGTGCTGTTAGCTTTTTCGAATTTGCTTTGCAACCAGCAGAGGGAATGGTTGCTGCTGCTTTAAAGGAGAAACATCTTGGAAAGAGCAGGAAAGACTCACCATCAAAGAAAACAAGGATATGGAACCCTGGCATTATTACTGATGGAAATTATTGATAATTGTCATGATTTGATGATGGTGGTAGTGGTTCACATGTATAAATAAGTATTGTGGGTTGAGTCTTTCGCTTACGGCCATACCACCCTGAGCACGCCCAATCTCGTCTGATCTCGGAAGCTAAGCAGGGTCTGGCTTGGTTAGTACTTGGATGGGAGACCGCCTGGGAATACCAGGTGCTGTAAGCTTTTTCGAATTTGCTTTGCAACCAGCAGAGGGAACGGTTGCTGCTGCTTTAAAGGAGAAACATCTTGGAAAGAGCAGGAAAGACTCACCATCAAAGAAAACAAGGATATGGAACCCTGACATTATTACTGATGGAAATGATTGATAATTGTCATGATTTGATGATGGTGGTGGTGGTTCACATGTATAAATAAGGTATTGTGGGTTGAGTCTTTCGCTTACGGCCATACCACCCTGAGCACGCCCGATCTCGTCTGATCTCGGAAGCTAAGCAGGGTCTGGCTTGGTTAGTACTTGGATGGGAGACCGCCTGGGAATACCAGGTGCTGTAAGCTTTTTCGAATTTGCTTTGCAACCAGCAGAGGGAACGGTTGCTGCTGCTTTAAAGGAGAAACATCTTGGAAAGAGCAGGAAAGACTCACCATCAAAGAAAACAAGGATATGGAACCCTGACATTATTACTGTTGGAAATTATTGATAATTTTCATGATTTGATGATGGTGGTTCACATGTATAAATAAGGTATTGTGGGTTGAGTCTTTTGCTTACGGCCATACCACTCTGAGCACGCCCGATCTCGTCTGATCTCGGAAGCTAAGCATGGTCGGGCTTGGTTAGTACTTGGATGGGAGACCGCCTGGGAATACCAGGTGCTGTAAGCTTTTTCGAATTTGCTTTGCAACCAGCAGAGGGAATGGTTGCTGCTGCTTTAAAGGAGAAACATCTTGGAAAGAGCAGGAAAGACTCACCATCAAAGAAAACAAGGATATGGAACCCTGGCATTATTACTGATGGAAATTATTGATAATTGTCATGATTTGATGATGGTGGTAGTGGTTCACATGTATAAATAAGTATTGTGGGTTGAGTCTTTCGCTTACGGCCATACCACCCTGAGCACGCCCGATCTCGTCTGATCTCGGAAGCTAAGCAGGGTCGGGCTTGGTTAGTACTTGGATGGGAGACCGCCTGGGAATACCAGGTGCTGTAAGCTTTTTCGAATTTGCTTTGCAACCAGCAGAGGGAACGGTTGCTGCTGCTTTAAAGGAGAAACATCTTGGAAAGAGCAGGAAAGACTCACCATCAAAGAAAACAAGGATATGGAACCCTGACATTATTACTGATGGAAATGAATGATAATTGTCATGATTTGATGATGGTGGTGGTGGTTCACATGTATATATAAGGTATTGTGGGTTGAGTCTTTCGCTTACGGCCATACCACCCTGAGCACGCCCGATCTCATCTGATCTCGGAAGCTAAGCATGGTCGGGCTAGGTTAGTACTTGGATGGGAGACCGCCTGGGAATACCAGGTGCTGTAAGCTTTTTCGAATTTGCTTTGCAACCAGCAGAGGGAACGGTTGCTGCTGCTTTAAAGGAGAAACATCTTGGAAAGAGCAGGAAAGACTCACCATCAAAGAAAACAAGGATATGGAACCCTGACATTATTACTGATGGAAATGATTGATAATTGTCATGATTTGATGATGGTGGTGGTGGTTCACATGTATAAATAAGGTATTGTGGGTTGAGTCTTTCGCTTACGGCCATACCACCCTGAGCACGCCCGATCTCGTCTGATCTAGGAAGCTAAGCATGGTCGGGCTTGGTTAGTACTTGGATGGGAGACCGCCTGGGAATACCAGGTGCTGTAAGCTTTTTCGAATTTGCTTTGCAACCAGCTGAGGGAACGGTTGCTGCTGCTTTAAAGGAGAAACATCTTGGAAAGAGCAGGAAAGACTCACCATCAAAGAAAACAAGGATATGGAACCCTGACATTATTACTGATGGAAATGCTTGATAATTGTCATGATTTGATGATGGTGGTGGTGGTTCACATGTATAAATAAGGTATTGTGGGTTGAGTCTTTCGCTTACCGCCATACCACACTGAGCACGCCCGATCTCGTCTGATCTCGGAAGCTAAGCAGGGTCGGGCTTGGTTAGTACTTGGATGGGAGACTGCCTGGGAATACCAGGTGCTGTAAGCTTTTTCGAATTTGCTTTGCAACCAGCAGAGGGAACGGTTGCTGCTGCTTTAAAGGAGAAACATCTTGGAAAGAGCAGGAAAGACTCAACATCAAAGAAAACAAGGATATGGAACCCTGACATTACTACTGATGGAAACGATTGATAATTGTCATGATTTGATGATGGTGGTTCACATGTATAAATAAGGTATTGTGGGTTGTGTCTTTCGCTTACGGCCATACCACCCTGAGCACGCCCGATCTCGTCTGATCTCGGAAGCTAAGCATGGTCGGGCTTGGTTAGTACTTGGATGGGAGACCGCCTGGGAATAACAGGTGCTGTAAGCTTTTTCGAATTTGCTTTGCAACCAGCAGAGGGAACGGTTGCTGCTGCTTTAAAGGAGAAACATCTTGGAAAGAGCAGGAAAGACTCACCATCAAAGAAAACAAGGATATGGAACCCTGACATTATTACTGATGGAAATGAATGATAATTGTCATGATTTGATGATGGTGGTGGTGGTTCACATGTATATATAAGGTATTGTGGGTTGAGTCTTTCGCTTACGGCCATACCACCCTGAGCACGCCCGATCTCGTCTGATCTCGGAAGCTAAGCATGGTCGGGCTAGGTTAGTACTTGGATGGGAGACCGCCTGGGAATACCAGGTGCTGTAAGCTTTTTCGAATTTGCTTTGCAACCAGCAGAGGGAACGGTTGCTGCTGCTTTAAAGGAGAAACATCTTGGAAAGAGCAGGAAAAACTCACCATCAAAGAAAACAAGGATATGGAACCCTGACATTATTACTGTTGGAAATTATTGATAATTGTCATGATTTGATGATGGTGGTTCACATGTATAAATAAGGTATTGTGGGTTGAGTCTTTCGCTTACGGCCATACCACTCTGAGCACGCCCGATCTCGTCTGATCTCGGAAGCTAAGCATGGTCGGGCTTGGTTAGTACTTGGATGGGAGACCGCCTGGGAATACCAGGTGCTGTAAGCTTTTTCGAATTTGCTTTGCAACCAGCAGAGGGAATGGTTGCTGCTGCTTTAAAGGAGAAACATCTTGGAAAGAGCAGGAAAGACTCACCATCAAAGAAAACAAGGATATGGAACCCTGACATTATTACTGATGGAAATTATTGATAATTGTCATGATTTGATGATGGTGGTAGTGGTTCACATGTATAAATAAAGTATTGTGGGTTGAGTCTTTCGCTTACGGCCATACCACCCTGAGCACGCCCGATCTCGTCTGATCTCGGAAGCTATGCAGGGTCTGGCTTGGTTAGTACTTGGAAGGGAGACCGCCTGGGAATACCAGGTGCTGTAAGCTTTTTCGAATTTGCTTTGCAACCAGCAGAGGGAACGGTTGCTGCTGCTTTAAAGGAGAAACATCTTGGAAAGAGCAGGAAAGACTCACCATCAAAGAAAACAAGGATATGGAACCCTGACATTATTACTGTTGGAAATTATTGATAATTTTCATGATTTGATGATGGTGGTTCAGATGTATAAATAAGGTATTGTGGGCTGAGTCTTTCGCTTACGGCCATACCACCCTGAGCACGCCCGATCTCGTCTGATCTCGGAAGCTAAGCACGGTCGGGCTTGGTTAGTACTTGGATGGGAGACCGCCTGGGAATACCAGGTGCTGTAAGCTTTTTCGAATTTGCTTTGCAACCAGCAGAGGGAACGGTTGCTGCTGCTTTAAAGGAGAAACATCTTGGAAAGAGCAGGAAAGACTCACCATCAAAGAAAACAAGGATATGGAACCCTGACATTATTACTGTTGGAAATTATTGATAATTGTCATGATTTGATGATGGTGGTTCAGATGTATAAATAAGGTATTGTGGGTTGAGTCTTTCGCTTACGGCAATACCACCCTGAGCACGCCCGATCTCGTCTGATCTCGGAAGCTAAGCGTGGTCGGGCTTGGTTAGTACTTGGATGGGAGACCGCCTGGGAATACCAGGTGCTGTAAGCTTTTTCGAATTTGCTTTGCAACCAGCAGAGGGAACGGTTGCTGCTGCTTTAAAGGAGAAACATCTTGGAAAGAGCAGGAAAGACTCACCATCAAAGAAAACAAGGATATGGAACCCTGACATTATTACTGATGGAAATGATTGATAATTGTCATAATTTGATGATGGTGGTGGTGGTTCACATGTATAAATAAGGTATTGTGGGTTGAGTCTTTCGCTTACGGCCATACCACCCTGAGCACGCCCGATCTCGTCTGATCTCGGAAGCTAAGCATGGTCGGGCTAGGTTAGTACTTGGATGGGACACCGCCTGGGAATACCAGGTGCTGTAAGCTTTTTCGAATTTGCTTTGCAACCAGCAGAGGGAACGGTTGCTGCTGCTTTAAAGGAGAAACATCTTGGAAAGAGCAGGAAAGACTCACCATCAAATAAAACAAGGATATGGAACCCTGACATTATTACTGTTGGAAATTATTGATAATTGTCATGATTTGATGATGGTGGTTCACCTGTATAAATAAGGTATTGTGGGTTGAGTCTTTCGCTTACGGCCATACCACCCTGAGCACGCCCGATCTCGTCTGATCTCGGAAGCTAAGCATGGTCGGGCTTGGTTAGTACTTGGATGGGAGACCGCCTGGGAATACCAGGTGCTGTAAGCTTTTTCGAATTTGCTTTGCAACCAGCAGAGGGAACGGTTGCTGCTGCTTTAAAGGAGAAACATCTTGGAAAGAGCAGGAAAGACTCACCATCAAAGTAAACAAGGATATGGAACCCTGACATTATTACTGTTGGAAATTATTGATAATTGTCATGATTTGATGATGGTGGTTCACATGTATAAATAAGGTATTGTGGGTTGAGTCTTTTGCTTACGGCCATACCACTCTGAGCACGCCCGATCTCGTCTGATCTCGGAAGCTAAGCATGGTCGGGCTTGGTTAGTACTTGGATGGGAGACCGCCTGGGAATACCAGGTGCTGTTAGCTTTTTCGAATTTGCTTTGCAACCAGCAGAGGGAATGGTTGCTGCTGCTTTAAAGGAGAAACATCTTGGAAAGAGCAGGAAAGACTCACCATCAAAGAAAACAAGGATATGGAACCCTGGCATTATTACTGATGGAAATTATTGATAATTGTCATGATTTGATGATGGTGGTAGTGGTTCACATGTATAAATAAAGTATTGTGGGTTGAGTCTTTCGCTTACGGCCATACCACCCTGAGCACGCCCGATCTCGTCTGATCTCGGAAGCTATGCAGGGTCTGGCTTGGTTAGTACTTGGAAAGGAGACCGCCTGGGAATACCAGGTGCTGTAAGCTTTTTCGAATTTGCTTTGCAACCAGCAGAGGGAACGGTTGCTGCTGCTTTAAAGGAGAAACATCTTGGAAAGAGCAGGAAAGACTCACCATCAAAGAAAACAAGGATATGGAACCCTGACATTATTACTGTTGGAAATTATTGATAATTTTCATGATTTGATGATGGTGGTTCAGATGTATAAATAAGGTATTGTGGGCTGAGTCTTTCGCTTACGGCCATACCACCCTGAGCACGCCCGATCTCGTCTGATCTCGGAAGCTAAGCACGGTCGGGCTTGGTTAGTACTTGGATGGGAGACCGCCTGGGAATACCAGGTGCTGTTAGCTTTTTCGAATTTGCTTTGCAACCAGCAGAGGGAATGGTTGCTGCTGCTTTAAAGGAGAAACATCTTGGAAAGAGCAGGAAAGACTCACCATCAAAGAAAACAAGGATATGGAACCCTGGCATTATTACTGATGGAAATTATTGATAATTGTCATGATTTGATGATGGTGGTAGTGGTTCACATGTATAAATAAGTATTGTGGGTTGAGTCTTTCGCTTACGGCCATACCACCCTGAGCACGCCCAATCTCGTCTGATCTCGGAAGCTAAGCAGGGTCTGGCTTGGTTAGTACTTGGATGGGAGACCGCCTGGGAATACCAGGTGCTGTAAGCTTTTTCGAATTTGCTTTGCAACCAGCAGAGGGAACGGTTGCTGCTGCTTTAAAGGAGAAACATCTTGGAAAGAGCAGGAAAGACTCACCATCAAAGAAAACAAGGATATGGAACCCTGACATTATTACTGATGGAAATGATTGATAATTGTCATGATTTGATGATGGTGGTGGTGGTTCACATGTATAAATAAGGTATTGTGGGTTGAGTCTTTCGCTTACGGCCATACCACCCTGAGCACGCCCGATCTCGTCTGATCTCGGAAGCTAAGCAGGGTCTGGCTTGGTTAGTACTTGGATGGGAGACCGCCTGGGAATACCAGGTGCTGTAAGCTTTTTCGAATTTGCTTTGCAACCAGCAGAGGGAACGGTTGCTGCTGCTTTAAAGGAGAAACATCTTGGAAAGAGCAGGAAAGACTCACCATCAAAGAAAACAAGGATATGGAACCCTGACATTATTACTGTTGGAAATTATTGATAATTTTCATGATTTGATGATGGTGGTTCACATGTATAAATAAGGTATTGTGGGTTGAGTCTTTTGCTTACGGCCATACCACTCTGAGCACGCCCGATCTCGTCTGATCTCGGAAGCTAAGCATGGTCGGGCTTGGTTAGTACTTGGATGGGAGACCGCCTGGGAATACCAGGTGCTGTAAGCTTTTTCGAATTTGCTTTGCAACCAGCAGAGGGAATGGTTGCTGCTGCTTTAAAGGAGAAACATCTTGGAAAGAGCAGGAAAGACTCACCATCAAAGAAAACAAGGATATGGAACCCTGGCATTATTACTGATGGAAATTATTGATAATTGTCATGATTTGATGATGGTGGTAGTGGTTCACATGTATAAATAAGTATTGTGGGTTGAGTCTTTCGCTTACGGCCATACCACCCTGAGCACGCCCGATCTCGTCTGATCTCGGAAGCTAAGCAGGGTCGGGCTTGGTTAGTACTTGGATGGGAGACCGCCTGGGAATACCAGGTGCTGTAAGCTTTTTCGAATTTGCTTTGCAACCAGCAGAGGGAACGGTTGCTGCTGCTTTAAAGGAGAAACATCTTGGAAAGAGCAGGAAAGACTCACCATCAAAGAAAACAAGGATATGGAACCCTGACATTATTACTGATGGAAATGAATGATAATTGTCATGATTTGATGATGGTGGTGGTGGTTCACATGTATATATAAGGTATTGTGGGTTGAGTCTTTCGCTTACGGCCATACCACCCTGAGCACGCCCGATCTCATCTGATCTCGGAAGCTAAGCATGGTCGGGCTAGGTTAGTACTTGGATGGGAGACCGCCTGGGAATACCAGGTGCTGTAAGCTTTTTCGAATTTGCTTTGCAACCAGCAGAGGGAACGGTTGCTGCTGCTTTAAAGGAGAAACATCTTGGAAAGAGCAGGAAAAACTCACCATCAAAGAAAACAAGGATATGGAACCCTGACATTATTACTGTTGGAAATTATTGATAATTGTCATGATTTGATGATGGTGGTGGTGGTTCACATGTATAAATAAAGTATTGTGGGTTGAGTCTTTCGCTTACGGCCATACCACCCTGAGCACGCCCGATCTCGTCTGATCTCGGAAGCTATGCAGGGTCTGGCTTGGTTAGTACTTGGAAAGGAGACCGCCTGGGAATACCAGGTGCTGTAAGCTTTTTCGAATTTGCTTTGCAACCAGCAGAGGGAACGGTTGCTGCTGCTTTAAAGGAGAAACATCTTGGAAAGAGCAGGAAAGACTCACCATCAAAGAAAACAAGGATATGGAACCCTGACATTATTACTGTTGGAAATTATTGATAATTTTCATGATTTGATGATGGTGGTTCAGATGTATAAATAAGGTATTGTGGGCTGAGTCTTTCGCTTACGGCCATACCACCCTGAGCACGCCCGATCTCGTCTGATCTCGGAAGCTAAGCACGGTCGGGCTTGGTTAGTACTTGGATGGGAGACCGCCTGGGAATACCAGGTGCTGTAAGCTTTTTCGAATTTGCTTTGCAACCAGCAGAGGGAACGGTTGCTGCTGCTTTAAAGGAGAAACATCTTGGAAAGAGCAGGAAAGACTCACCATCAAAGAAAACAAGGATATGGAACCCTGACATTATTACTGTTGGAAATTATTGATAATTGTCATGATTTGATGATGGTGGTTCAGATGTATAAATAAGGTATTGTGGGTTGAGTCTTTCGCTTACGGCAATACCACCCTGAGCACGCCCGATCTCGTCTGATCTCGGAAGCTAAGCGTGGTCGGGCTAGGTTAGTACTTGGATGGGAGACCGCCTGGGAATACCAGGTGCTGTAAGCTTTTTCGAATTTGCTTTGCAACCAGCAAAGGGAACGGTTGCTGCTGCTTTAAAGGAGAAACATCTTGGAAAGAGCAGGAAAAACTCACCATCAAAGAAAACAAGGATATGGAACCCTGACATTATTACTGTTGGAAATTATTGATAATTGTCATGATTTGATGATGGTGGTAGTGGTTCACATGTATAAATAAAGTATTGTGGGTTGAGTCTTTCGCTTACGGCCATACCACCCTGAGCACGCCCGATCTCGTCTGATCTCGGAAGCTAAGCAGGGTCTGGCTTGGTTAGTACTTGGATGGGAGACTGCCTGGGAATACCAGGTGCTGTAAGCTTTTTCGAATTTGCTTTGCAACCAGCAGAGGGAATGGTTGCTGCTGCTTTAAAGGAGAAACATCTTGGAAAGAGCAGGAAAGACTCACCATCAAAGAAAACAAGAGTATGGAACCCTGGCATTATTACTGATGGAAATTATTGATAATTGTCATGATTTGATGATGGTGGTAGTGGTTCACATGTATAAATAAGTATTGTGGGTTGAGTCTTTCGCTTACGGCCATACCACCCTGAGCACGCCCGATCTCGTCTGATCTCGGAAGCTAAGCAGGGTCTGGCTTGGTTAGTACTTGGATGGGAGACCGCCTGGGAATACCAGGTGCTGTAAGCTTTTTCGAATTTGCTTTGCAACCAGCAGAGGGAACGGTTGCTGCTGCTTTAAAGGAGAAACATCTTGGAAAGGGCAGGAAAGACTCACCATCAAAGAAAACAAGGATATGGAACCCTGACATTATTACTGTTGGAAATTATTGATAATTTTCATGATTTGATGATGGTGGTTCAGATGTATAAATAAGGTATTGTGGGCTGAGTCTTTCGCTTACGGCCATACCACCCTGAGCACGCCCGATCTCGTCTGATCTCGGCAGCTAAGCACGGTCGGGCTTGGTTAGTACTTGGATGGGAGACCGCCTGGGAATACCAGGTGCTGTAAGCTTTTTCGAATTTGCTTTGCAACCAGCAGAGGGAACGGTTGCTGCTGCTTTAAAGGAGAAACATCTTGGAAAGAGCAGGAAAGACTCACCATCAAAGAAAATAAGGATATGGAACCCTGACATTATTACTGTAGGAAATTATTGATAATTTTCATGATTTGATGATGAAGGTTCAGATGTATAAATAAGGTATTGTGGGCTGAGTCTTTCGCTTACGGCCATACCACCCTGAGCACGCCCGATCTCGTCTGATCTCGGAAGCTAAGCACGGTCGGGCTTGGTTAGTACTTGGATGGGAGACCGCCTGGGAATACCAGGTGCTGTAAGCTTTTTCGAATTTGCTTTGCAACCAGCAGAGGGAACGGTTGCTGCTGCTTTAAACGAGAAACATCTTGGAAAGAGCAGGAAAGACTCACCATCAAAGAAAACAAGGATATGGAACCCTGACATTATTACTGTTGGAAATTATTGATAATTGTCATGATTTGATGATGGTGGTTCAGATGTATAAATAAGGTATTGTGGGTTGAGTCTTTCGCTTACGGCAATACCACCCTGAGCACACCCGATCTCGTCTGATCTCGGAAGCTAAGCGTGGTCTGGCTTGGTTAGTACTTGGATGGGAGACCGCCTGGGAATACCAGGTGCTGTAAGCTTTTTCGAATTTGCTTTGCAACCAGCAGAGGGAACGGTTGCTGCTGCTTTAAAGGAGAAACATCTTGGAAAGAGCAGGAAAGACTCACCATCAAAGAAAACAAGGATATGGAACCCTGACATTATTACTGATGGAAATGATTGATAATTGTCATAATTTGATGATGGTGGTGGTGGTTCACATGTATAAATAAGGTATTGTGGGTTGAGTCTTTCGCTTACGGCCATACCACCCTGAGCACGCCCGATCTCGTCTGATCTCGGAAGCTAAGCATGGTCGGGCTTGGTTAGTACTTGGATGGGAGACCGCCTGGGAATACCAGGTGCTGTAAGCTTTTTCGAATTTGCTTTGCAACCAGCAGAGGGAACGGTTGCTGCTGCTTTAAAGGAGAAACATCTTGGAAAGAGCAGGAAAGACTCACCATCAAAGAAAACAAGGATATGGAACCCTGACATTATTACTGTTGGAAATTATTGATAATTGTCATGATTTGATGATGGTGGTTCAGATGTATAATTAAGGTATTGTGGGTTGAGTCTTTCGCTTACGGCCATACCACCCTGAGCACGCCCGATCTCGTCTGATCTCGGAAGCTAAGCATGGTCGGGCTTGGTTAGTACTTGGATGGGAGACCGCCTGGGAATACCAGGTGCTGTAAGCTTTTTCGAATTTGCTTTGCAACCAGCAGAGGGAACGGTTGCTGCTGCTTTAAAGGAGAAACATCTTGGAAAGAGCAGGAAAGACTCACCATCAAAGAAAACAAGGATATGGAACCCTGACATTATTACTGTTGGAAATTATTGATAATTGTCATGATTTGATGATGGTGGTTCAGATGTATAATTAAGGTATTGTGGGTTGAGTCTTTCGCTTACGGCCATACCACCCTGAGCACGCCCGATCTCGTCTGATCTCGGAAGCTAAGCATGGTCGGGCTAGGTTAGTACTTGGATGGGAGACCGCCTGGGAATACCAGGTGCTGTAAGCTTTTTCGAATTTGCTTTGCAACCAGCAGAGGGAACGGTTGCTGCTGCTTTAAAGGAGAAACATCTTGGAAAGAGCAGGAAAGACTCACCATCAAAGTAAACAAGGATATGGAACCCTGACATTATTACTGTTGGAAATTATTGATAATTGTCATGATTTGATGATGGTGGTTCACATGTATAAATAAGGTATTGTGGGTTGAGTCTTTTGCTTACGGCCATACCACTCTGAGCACGCCCGATCTCGTCTGATCTCGGAAGCTAAGCATGGTCGGGCTTGGTTAGTACTTGGATGGGAGACCGCCTGGGAATACCAGGTGCTGTTAGCTTTTTCGAATTTGCTTTGCAACCAGCAGAGGGAATTGTTGCTGCTGCTTTAAAGGAGAAACATCTTGGAAAGAGCAGGAAAGACTCACCATCAAAGAAAACAAGGATATGGAACCCTGGCATTATTACTGATGGAAATTATTGATAATTGTCATGATTTGATGATGGTGGTAGTGGTTCACATGTATAAATAAGTATTGTGGGTTGAGTCTTTCGCTTACGGCCATACCACCCTGAGCACGCCCGATCTCGTCTGATCTCGGAAGCTAAGCAGGGTCTGGCTTGGTTAGTACTTGGATGGGAGACCGCCTGGGAATACCAGGTGCTGTAAGCTTTTTCGAATTTGCTTTGCAACCAGCAGAGGGAACGGTTGCTGCTGCTTTAAAGGAGAAACATCTTGGAAAGAGCAGGAAAGACTCACCATCAAAGAAAACAAGGATATGGAACCCTGACATTATTACTGTTGGAAATTATTGATAATTTTCATGATTTGATGATGGTGGTTCAGATGTATAAATAAGGTATTGTGGGCTGAGTCTTTCGCTTACGGCCATACCACCCTGAGCACGCCCGATCTCGTCTGATCTCGGCAGCTAAGCACGGTCGGGCTTGGTTAGTACTTGGATGGGAGACCGCCTGGGAATACCAGGTGCTGTAAGCTTTTTCGAATTTGCTTTGCAACCAGCAGAGGGAACGGTTGCTGCTGCTTTAAAGGAGAAACATCTTGGAAAAAGCAGGAAAGACTCACCATCAAAGAAAACAAGGACATGGAACCCTGACATTATTACTGTTGGAAATTATTGATAATTGTCATGATTTGATGATGGTGGTTCAGATGTATAAATAAGGTATTGTGGGTTGAGTCTTTCGCTTACGGCCATACCACCCTGTGCACGCCCGATCTCGTCTGATCTCGGAAGCTAAGCGTGGTCGGGCTTGGTTAGTACTTGGATGGGAGACCGCCTGGGAATACCAGGTGCTGTAAGCTTTTTCGAATTTGCTTTGCAACCAGCAGAGGGAACGGTTGCTGCTGCTTTAAAGGAGAAACATCTTGGAAAGAGCAGGAAAGACTCACCATCAAAGAAAACAAGGATATGGAACCCTGACATTATTACTGATGGAAATGATTGATAATTGTCATAATTTGATGATGGTGGTGGTGGTTCACATGTATAAATAAGGTATTGTGGGTTGAGTCTTTCGCTTACGGCCATACCACCCTGAGCACGCCCGATCTCGTCTGATCTCGGAAGCTAAGCATGGTCGGGCTAGGTTAGTACTTGGATGGGACACCGCCTGGGAATACCAGGTGCTGTAAGCTTTTTCGAATTTGCTTTGCAACCAGCAGAGGGAACGGTTGCTGCTGCTTTAAAGGAGAAACATCTTGGAAAGAGCAGGAAAGACTCACCATCAAAGAAAACAAGGATATGGAACCCTGACATTATTACTGTTGGAAATTATTGATAATTGTCATGATTTGATGATGGTGGTTCAGATGTATAATTAAGGTATTGTGGGTTGAGTCTTTCGCTTACGGCCATACCACCCTGAGCACGCCCGATCTCGTCTGATCTCGGAAGCTAAGCATGGTCGGGCTAGGTTAGTACTTGGATGGGAGACCGCCTGGGAATACCAGGTGCTGTAAGCTTTTTCGAATTTGCTTTGCAACCAGCAAAGGGAACGGTTGCTGCTGCTTTAAAGGAGAAACATCTTGGAAAGAGCAGGAAAAACTCACCATCAAAGAAAACAAGGATATGGAACCCTGACATTATTACTGTTGGAAATTATTGATAATTGTCATGATTTGATGATGGTGGTTCACATGTATAAATAAGGTATTGTGGGTTGAGTCTTTCGCTTACGGCCATATCACCCTGAGCACGCCCGATCTCGTCTGATCTCGGAAGCAAAGCATGGTTGGGCTAGGTTAGTACTTGGATGGGAGACCGCCTGGGAATACCAGGTGCTGTAAGCTTTTTCGAATTTGCATTGCAACCAGCAGAGGGAATGGTTGCTGCTGCTTTAAAGGAGAAACATCTTGGAAAGAGCAGGAAAGACTCACCATCAAAGAAAACAAGGATATGGAACCCTGGCATTATTACTGATGGAAATTATTGATAATTGTCATGATTTGATGATGGTGGTAGTGGTTCACATGTATAAATAAGTATTGTGGGTTGAGTCTTTCGCTTACGGCCATACCACCCTGAGCACGCCCGATCTCGTCTGATCTCGGAAGCTAAGCAGCGTCTGGCTTGGTTAGTACTTGGATGGGAGACCGCCTGGGAATACCAGGTGCTGTAAGCTTTTTCGAATTTGCTTTGCAACCAGCAGAGGGAACGGTTGCTGCTGCTTTAAAGGAGAAACATCTTGGAAAGAGCAGGAAAGACTCACCATCAAAGAAAACAAGGATATGGAACCCTGACATTATTACTGTTGGAAATTTTTGATAATTTTCATGATTTGATGATGGTGGTTCACATGTATAAATAAGGTATTGTGGGTTGAGTCTTTTGCTTACGGCCATACCACTCTGAGCACGCCCGATCTCGTCTGATCTCGGAAGCTAAGCATGGTCGGGCTTGGTTAGTACTTGGATGGGAGACCGCCTGGGAATACCAGGTGCTGTAAGCTTTTTCGAATTTGCTTTGCAACCAGCAGAGGGAATGGTTGCTGCTGCTTTAAAGGAGAAACATCTTGGAAAGAGCAGGAAAGACTCACCATCAAAGAAAACAAGGATATGGAACCCTGGCATTATTACTGATGGAAATTATTGATAATTGTCATGATTTGATGATGGTGGTAGTGGTTCACATGTATAAATAAGTATTGTGGGTTGAGTCTTTCGCTTACGGCCATACCACCCTGAGCACGCCCGATCTCGTCTGATCTCGGAAGCTAAGCAGGGTCTGGCTTGGTTAGTACTTGGATGGGAGACCGCCTGGGAATACCAGGTGCTGTAAGCTTTTTCGAATTTTCTTTGCAACCAGCAGAGGGAACGGTTGCTGCTGCTTTAAAGGAGAAACATCTTGGAAAGAGCAGGAAAGACTCACCATCAAAGAAAACAAGGATATGGAACCCTGACATTATTACTGTTGGAAATTATTGATAATTTTCATGATTTGATGATGGTGGTTCAGATGTATAAATAAGGTATTGTGGGCTGAGTCTTTCGCTTACGGCCATACCACCCTGAGCACGCCCGATCTCGTCTGATCTCGGCAGCTAAGCACGGTCGGGCTTGGTTAATACTTGGATGGGAGACCGCCTGGGAATACCAGGTGCTGTAAGCTTTTTCGAATTTGCTTTGCAACCAGCAGAGGGAACGGTTGCTGCTGCTTTAAAGGAGAAACATCTTGGAAAGAGCAGGAAAGACTCACCATCAAAGAAAATAAGGATATGGAACCCTGACATTATTACTGTTGGAAATTATTGATAATTGTCATGATTTGATGATGGTGGTTCAGATGTATAAATAAGGTATTGTGGGTTGAGTCTTTCGCTTACGGCCATACCACCCTGAGCACGCCCGATCTCGTCTGATCTCGGAAGCTAAGCGTGGTCGGGCTTGGTTAGTACTTGGATGGGAGACCGCCTGGGAATACCTGGTGCTGTAAGCTTTTTCGAATTTGCTTTGCAACCAGCTGAGGGAACGGTTGCTGCTGCTTTAAAGGAGAAACATCTTGGAAAGAGCAGGAAAGACTCACCATCAAAGAAAACAAGGATATGGAACCCTGACATTATTACTGATGGAAATGCTTGATAATTGTCATGTTTTGATGATGGTGGTGGTGGTTCACATGTATAAATAAGGTATTGTGGGTTGAGTCTTTCGCTTACGGCCATAACACCCTGAGCACGCCCGATCTCGTCTGATCTCGGAAGCTAAGCACGGTCGGGCTTGGTTAGTACTTGGATGGGAGACCGCCTGGGAATACCAGGTGCTGTAAGCTTTTTCGAATTTGCTTTGCAACCAGCAGAGGGAACGGTTGCTGCTGCTTTAAAGGAGAAACATCTTGGAAAGAGCAGGAAAGACTCAACATCAAAGAAAACAAGGATATGGAACCCTGACATTATTACTGATGGAAATGATTGATAATTGTCATGATTTGATGATGGTGGTGGTGGTTCACATGTATAAATAAGGTATTGTGGGTTGAGTCTCTCGCTTACGGCCATACCACCCTGAGCACGCCCGATCTTGTCTGATCTCGGAAGCTAAGCAGGGTCGGGCTTGGTCAGTACTTGGATGGGAGACCGCCTGGGAATACCAGGTGCTGTAAGCTTTTTCGAATTTGCTTTGCAACCAGCAGAGGGAACGGTTGCTGCTGCTTTAAAGGAGAAACATCTTGGAAAGAGCAGGAAAGACTCAACATCAAAGAAAACAAGGATATGGAACCCTGACATTATTACTGATGGAAATGATTGATAATTGTCATGATTTGATGATGGTGGTGGTGGTTCACATGTATAAATAAGGTATTGTGGGTTGAGTCTTTCGCTTACGGCCATACCACCCTGAGCACGCCCGATCTCGTCTGATCTCGGAAGCTAAGCAGGGTAGGGCTTGGTTAGTACTTGGATGGGAGACCGCCTGGGAATACCAGGTGCTGTAAGCTTTTTCGAATTTGCTTTGCAACCAGCTGAGGGAACGGTTGCTGCTGCTTTAAAGGAGAAACATCTTGGAAAGAGCAGGAAAGACTCACCATCAAAGAAAACAAGGATATGGAACCCTGACATTATTACTGATGGAAATGCTTGATAATTGTCATGTTTTGATGATGGTGGTGGTGGTTCACATGTATAAATAAGGTATTGTGGGTTGAGTCTTTCGCTTACGGCCATACCACCCTGAGCACGCCCGATCTCGTCTGATCTCGGAAGCTAAGCAAGGTCGGGCTTGGTTAGTACTTGGATGGGAGACCGCCTGGGAATACCAGGTGCTGTAAGCTTTTTCGAATTTGCTTTGCAACCAGCAGAGGGAACGGTTGCTGCTGCTTTAAAGGAGAAACATCTTGGAAAGAGCAGGAAAGACTCAACATCAAAGAAAACAAGGATATGGAACCCTGACATTATTACTGATGGAAATGATTGATAATTGTCATGATTTGATGATGGTGGTGGTGGTTCACATGTATAAATAAGGTATTGTGGGTTGAGTCTTTCGCTTACGGCCATACCACCCTGAGCACGCCCGATCTTGTCTGATCTCGGAAGCTAAGCAGGGTCGGGCTTGGTTAGTACTTGGATGGGAGACCGCCTGGGAATACCAGGTGCTGTAAGCTTTTTCGAATTTGCTTTGCAACCAGCAGAGGGAACGGTTGCTGCTGCTTTAAAGGAGAAACATCTTGGAAAGAGCAGGAAAGACTCAACATCAAAGAAAACAAGGATATGGAACCCTGACATTATTACTGATGGAAATGATTGATAATTGTCATGATTTGATGATGGTGGTGGTGGTTCACATGTATAAATAAGGTATTGTGGGTTGAGTCTTTCGCTTACGGCCATACCACCCTGAGCACGCCCGATCTCGTCTGATCTCGGAAGCTAAGCAGGGTCGGGCTTGGTTAGTACTTGGATGGGAGACCGCCTGGGAATACCAGGTGCTGTAAGCTTTTTCGAATTTGCTTTGCAACCAGCTGAGGGAACGGTTGCTGCTGCTTTAAAGGAGAAACATCTTGGAAAGAGCAGGAAAGACTCACCATCAAAGAAAACAAGGATATGGAACCCTGACATTATTACTGATGGAAATGCTTGATAATTGTCATGATTTGATGATGGTGGTGGTGGTTCACATGTATAAATAAGGTATTGTGGGTTGACTCTTTCGCTTACGGCCATACCACCCTGAGCACGCCCGATCTCGTCTGATCTCGGAAGCTAAGCAGGGTCGGGCTTGGTTAGTACTTGGATGGGAGACCGCCTGGGAATACCAGGTGCTGTAAGCTTTTTCGAATTTGCTTTGCAACCAGCTGAGGGAACGGTTGCTGCTGCTTTAAAGGAGAAACATCTTGGAAAGAGCAGGAAAGACTCACCATCAAAGAAAACAAGGATATGGAACCCTGACATTATTACTGATGGAAATGCTTGATAATTGTCATGATTTGATGATGGTGGTGGTGGTTCACATGTATAAATAAGGTATTGTGGGTTGAGTCTTTCGCTTACGGCCATACCACCCTGAGCACGCCCGATCTCGTCTGATCTCGGAAGCTAAGCAGGGTCGGGCTTGGTTAGTACTTGGATGGGAGACCGCCTGGGAATACCAGGTGCTGTAAGCTTTTTCGAATTTGCTTTGCAACCAGCTGAGGGAACGGTTGCTGCTGCTTTAAAGGAGAAACATCTTGGAAAGAGCAGGAAAGACTCACCATCAAAGAAAACAAGGATATGGAACCCTGACATTATTACTGATGGAAATGCTTGATAATTGTCATGATTTGATGATGGTGGTGGTGGTTCACATGTATAAATAAGGTATTGTGGGTTGAGTCTTTCGCTTACGGCCATACCACCCTGAGCACGCCCGATCTCGTCTGATCTCGGAAGCTAAGCAGGGTCGGGCTTGGTTAGTACTTGGATGGGAGACAGCCTGGGAATACCAGGTGCTGTAAGCTTTTTCGAATTTGCTTTGCAACCACCTGAGGGAACGGTTGCTGCTGCTTTAAAGGAGAAACATCTTGGAAAGAGCAGGAAAGACTCACCATCAAAGAAAACAAGGATATGGAACCCTGACATTATTACTGATGGAAATGCTTGATAATTGTCATGATTTGATGATGGTGGTGCTGGTTCACATGTATAAATAAGGTTTTGTGGGTTGAGTCTTTCGCTTACGGCCATACCACCCTGAGCACGCCCGATCTCGTCTGATCTCGGAAGCTAAGCAGGGTCGGGCTTGGTTAGTACTTGGATGGGAGACTGCCTGGGAATACCAGGTGCTGTAAGCTTTTTCGAATTTGCTTTGCAACCAGCAGAGGGAACGGTTGCTGCTGCTTTAAAGGAGAAACATCTTGGAAAGAGCAGGAAAGACTCAACATCAAAGAAAACAAGGATATGGAACCCTGACATTATTACTGATGGAAATGATTGATAATTGTTATGATTTGATGATGGTGGTGGTGGTTCACATGTATAAATAAGGTATTGTGGGTTGAGTCTTTCGCTTACGGCCATACCACCCTGAGCACGCCCGATCTCGTCTGATCTCGGAAGCTAAGCAGGGTCGGGCTTGGTTAGTACTTGGAT
>NC_083642.1:27451271-27458771 GCF_963576545.1 Limanda limanda | reverse complement strand
CCAGCTTTTTTCTTGTTCTCTCTCTACATCTCCCTTTTTTTCGACTTCTTATGTGTTAATCCAACCGGACGTTAGCGTTGTGATTGTCTTGTTTAGTGTATGTGTGTCCCCCCGCGGCAGTGACGCACTGTGCGGGGGTAACGGAGCCTGTGTGGAAGGGCATCCGAGACCATGGCGGAGACCAGCACGGAGCGGGTGAGTGTTAACGCTGTCACCCACGGAGGTGACAGCGGGAGAGAAACTGAGCTGACGCAGAGCAAGAGCTGCACAAACAATGAGAGATATGACAGGGAGCAGACAGTGATGGTAGAGATGGAAGGAGAGGGAGAAGACACAGCTATGGAGCTGATGAGGTGTGTGCGTGAGTTGTGCGGGGGGCTGCTGGCGTGCAGACAGATCACTGATAAAAAATATGAGATGACCATGAGCCACCCTAAGGGGAAAGACAGACTCATGGAAGGATTCAAGATTGGGGAGACTCGGGTGCACGCAAGAGAACTGGTGAATGACGAGCTGGTGGTGTCATTTATGAATTTACCTTTTTACATCGAGGACAGGGAGATATTGGCAAAACTACAACTATGGGGTGTCTCTGCAGTATCTCCCATTAAAAGAAGGATGTGGCCAGGTACAAACGTGGCTGATGGGACAAGGTTCCTGAAAGTGAAATTCAATAACCAGATACAATCACTGCCGTATTCTACAAAGTTTGACACAGCGCTGGGGGCGGAGTATTTCAGGGTGCTGCACGACAAACAAGTAAAAGTGTGCAGGCTGTGCATAAAACCTGGCCACATAATGAGAGAGTGCCCGGAATTTCATTGCAACAGATGTGGAGTGCAAGGACATTATGCAAGGGAGTGCACGCAGGGGAGGAAGAGATGTGATTTGTGCCAGAACCTGATGAATGAATGCAGATGCAATAAGAGTGAGGCAGAAGATGATACGAGTGAAAGTGAGCAAGAAAGTGAGAGTGGAAGCAGGGAGGAAGGAGATGCGGAGGACATGGAAAGTGTGGAGGATGGAGACGGAAATGAAATGGAGGAGCAGGTGAGGGAGGATCCAGGGAAGCAGGAAGGAGAGCGGAGGATGGAGGAGACGAAAGGAGGAAAGAAAGAGGGAGCAGACCGGAAGACGAGGAAGGAGAGAACGAGAGTAAACGACGAAGAGGAGGATGGAGGAAGGAGGAGAGGAGTGCTGGAGCGAGAGCTGATCGCAGAAGGAAGGAGAGACGGGGCGGAGGAGAAAGGTCCCAAAACAAAGGAGACGAAAAGGCCAGAGAAGGGGGCGACGGTCGCAAGGAGAGACGGAGAGAAGGAAGCAGGCCGGGAGAAAAGGCGAGGAGAGGACGACACTGGAGGGACGGACAAGGAACTGAATGGAGCAAAGCCCAAAGAGACGGGAGAGGAGACCACTGCATCACAGACGGTAGGATCTGAAACGGACATGGATATAGAGGAAAAAATAAAACAAATGAGGAAAAGACAGAACACTCAGAGGCATACGAGGATAAATAAGAAAAGTAAAACTAAGGAAAAAACAAAATGAAAATAACAATACTAATAATGTTAATAATAATCTCAATAAATGCAAGGGGGCTAAAGAACAAAAACAAAAGAAATCAGATATATGGTGACAGCAATTATGATATAATATGCTTACAGGAAACACACTGGGATGAGAGATGTATGAAAGAGGTGGAGGATGAATGGAGGGGAGATGTGTTTGCAAATAATGGAGATGGGAATGCAAGAGGTGTAGCTATATTAACAAAAAAGGGAGTGATAGGGAATGTGACAAGGTGTGAAGATGAGGGAGATGGGAGGGTGATAGGGATCAAGTTTGAGTATATGAATGAGGAGATTAAGCTAGTAAATGTGTATGCGCCGAATGAGGAGAAAGAAAGAAAGGAGATGTTTGAAAAGATGGGAGTGATGTGTGATGAAAACTGTATGATCGTGGGGGACTTTAATGTTAGGTGTGGGAAATTGGATGTGTCAAGGAACATGCATTTTAAGAATGACACAACAAGGGAGGTGCTAGAAAAGATAAAGAGTATGAAAGGATTGAGTGATGTATGGAGAGAAAGAAATCCAGAGGGGAGAGAGTTCTCAAGAGTACAGCTGGTGAAAGGGGAACTGAAACAGAGTAGGATAGATTTAGTATTGAGCACAAAGGGCATAGCGGAAAGGATTAAAGGTATAGAATATATAGTCACAACATATAGTGATCACAAGGTGTTAAAATTTACAATAGGGGGGGAAATAAGGAGAAGAGGAGGGGGAGTGTGGTGTATGAATGGGCAGCTGCTTAAAGATGAAAAATATAAAAAAGAAGTGAGAGAATACATAATGTGGGAGATGAATGAGAGAATGTATGAGGAAGACACAGGGAGGTGGTGGGAGAGACTGAAAGAGGGGATAAGGAACATGAGCAAAAAACACAGCAGGAACCGGGGAAAGAAAGAAAGAGAGAAGATACAAAGGCTAAAAAAGGAGTTAGAGGAAGAGGGGAAGAAAGCAGGGGAAGGGCTTAATATTGACATAGAGGGATATATAAGAAAGAAAGATGAACTTAAGGAAATAGAACAGGGAAAATGTGAGGGAGCTATAATAAGAAGTAGAGCGAAATATGCGATAGAGGGAGAAAAATGTACAGGGTATTTCTTAAGACTAGAGAAGATAAGGCAGGAGAAAAAGTATTTTGAGCAAGTGGAGGGGAAAGGGGGGGAAAAAATAACAGAGCTTGTAGGGATAGTGGAAAGAGTAGAAGAGTTTTATAGAGAGTTATATAAGAAAGAAGCGTTAGATGAGGAGAGCAGTAGGCAGGTTATAGACAAGATGGAAGCTAGACTGAGTGATGAGGATAGAGAGGTGTGCGAAGGAGAGATAAGTAAGGGAGAGATAGAGAAAGCAATAAATGGGTTAGGCAGAAATAAGAGTCCAGGGATAGATGGAATAATAGGAGAATTTTATATAGAGTTTAGAGAAGAATTAGTACCAGTGTTGGAGAGATTATATAGATGGGTAGAAGAGAAGGGAGAAATGCCGCAGAGTATGACAACAGGTCTAGTGAGCATAATATATAAAAAAGGGAGTAGGGACAAATTAGAAAATTACAGGCCACTCACAATGTTAAATGGGGATTATAAGGTATTAGCAAAGGTGTTAGCAAACAGAATGAAGGAAGTAATAGGGACGGTGGTGGGAAGCACACAAGCGTATAGCATACCAGGGAGAGACATAGCCGACACAATAAGTAGTATTAGAGACACAATAACACACATGAAGGAGAACAATGGAGGGGCAGTAGTTAGTTTAGATCTTAACAAAGCTTTTGATAGAGTAGATCACAGTTATTTGTATAAAGTGTTAGAGAAGATGGGATTTGGAGGAAGGTTGATAGGATGGGTTAGGCGAATGTATTAAAGAGCAGGCAGTAAGATTAAAGTCAATGGGATAGTCACAGGTGAAGTTAGATTAGAAAGGTCAGTGAGGCAGGGATGTCCGCTATCGGCTCTGCTGTACTCCTTGTCAGCAGAGCCGTTAGCGGTACTCATACTGCAGAATAGGAGGATTAAGGGCATAGAACTACCGGGCGGACAGGTGAGCACACTATATCAATATGCGGATGATACAACAGTGACAGTGAGGGACAAGGAAAGTGTAGTACAGGTATTACAAAGTGTAGAACTGTATGGGAGGGCATCAGGAGCTAAAGTAAATATAGAAAAATCTGAAATAATGTATATAGGGGAAAGCAGAGGAGGGGAGGGAGTGAAAGGATTGAAGGAAAACAAAGGGTACATGAAGGTTCTGGGAGTGAACTTAGGGATTGAGGGAGAGGAAGGGAGAGATAGGCAGTATGAAGTACTGATAAACAACATAAAGAAAACATTGGGGTATTGGAAGCAGAGAAAGCTGAAATTAAAAGGGAAGGTAATAGTGGTAAATGCACTAATAATGAGCAAGATGGTGTATGTGATGAATGTGATGGATGTGCCTGTGAAAGTGTTGAAAGAAATAGAAAGAATCATAAGCAATTATTTGTGGGATGGGAAGGGAGTTAGGATAGCAAGATAAGTGTTAGAAAATGAGTATGAGAACGGGGGACTGAAACTTGTCAATTTAGAGGGGAAAAAGAAAGCACTAAGGGTGAAAATGATGGTGAGATATTTAAAGGATAACAGAGATCATGTGTGGAAGGTATTTTTAAGAGAAGCAATAAATAAATGTGGAGGATGTGGAGAGAGCGGAGTGTTCATGGAACTAAAAAAAGGGATGATTGAAGGGGTGACTGACATATACAAAGAGATGCTTGGAGCGTGGGGAGAGTTTGTGAGAGGAGTGAAGTATGAATGCAAGAATGTGAGGCAGGTATGGGAGCAACCAGTGTTTTTAAATCCAAAAATTATGGTAGAGGGAGAAACTATTTTCAACAGGGTGATATGGAGGGCAGGGATAAGAAAGGTAAGGGATATGGTGTATGAGTACATACCGGGCTTCATAGGAGCACAGGTTATTGTGGATGAAGTAAGAGGGAATGGGGATGAAATATGGCCGGGCACAGCAAAAGGAGTAATAGAGAAAATTAAGACAGCAATGCCTAAAGAATGGATGGGAATGATTGAGAGAGAGAATGCGGTGAGGGGGGAAGAGAAAATAGAGATGTATGTGGGGGAAGGAGAATGCAAGGTGAGACTGGCAAAGGTGAAAACCAGAGTGATTTATAAATATATGAGAGGAAAAGAGATAAGGAGACCGGCTGCAGAGAAAGTGTGGAACAAAGTAATGAATGGAATGGATGTGGAGAGCATATGGGAGAATTTGAGAGTGAAATGGAATAGCATTGAATGCGAACACTTTGATTTCATGCTAAGGCACAATAGGATTTTTAATAATCTAATAATAAGTAAGTTTGACTGCAATGTGGAAAAGGAATGTGATGTATGTGGTGAGGGAGTGGAAACATGTATGCATGAATTTGTTGAATGTAAAGAACTAAGGGGATACTTTGAAAAAGTAAAGGGGTTAATAAATAAATGCTGGAAAGGAGAATGGGCAGTGAGAATGGAATGGAAGAAGCTGTGGCTGTTTGGTGTGAATGAAAGACAGAAGGGATGCAATGTAAACCTCATGAACTATGTGCTGAGCCATGCAAGGTATGCAGTTAAAATAAGAAGGAACACGGCTCACTACGAGAAAAGGAAATGTGATGTATGGACTGTTTTTCAAAACTTAACAGAAAGAGACGTGTGACAGATATGGGGCTATATTGGAGAAGAGGAGTTCAGAAAAGGATTTGTGGATGGAAGTACTTTTATTGAAATAATGAATGGAGATGTGAATGAGGTGAGAATGAATTTCGGTTAAAAGGGATGTTTCTTTTTATGAGTTGATTTTTGATTTTAATAATTTATTGATTTGTGTGTTTTCTGTGAAGTAAATAATTATGCATGTAAAAAGTACAGGCCTGGAAAGGGGCTGACATAACACAAAATGTGTTAAAATGTAAATGTACATGTAATAAATGTAAATGCAAAATATTTTTGATAATAAAAAAAAAAAAAAAAAAAGCACGCCCGATCTCGTCTGATCTCGGAAGCTAAGCATGGTCGGGCTTGGTTAGTACTTGGATGGGAGACCGCCTGGGAATACCAGGTGCTGTAAGCTTTTTTGAATTTGCTTTGCAACCAGCTGAGGGAACGGTTGCTGCTGCTTTAAAGGAGAAACATCTTGGAAAGAGCAGGAAAGACTCACCATCAAAGAAAACAAGGATATGGAACCCTGACATTATTACTGATGGAAATGCTTGATAATTGTCATGATTTGATGATGGTGGTGGTGGTTCACATGTATAAATAAGGTATTGTGGGTTGAGTTTTTCGCTTACGGCCATACCACCCTGAGCACGCCCGATCTCGTCTGATCTCGGAAGCTAAGCAGGGTCGGGCTTGGTTAGTACTTGGATGGGAGTCCGCCTGGGAATACCAGGTGCTGTAAGCTTTTTCGAATTTGCTTTGCAACCAGCAGAGGGAACGGTTGCTGCTGCTTTAAAGGAGAAACATCTTGGAAAGAGCAGGAAAGACTCAACATCAAAGAAAACAAGGATATGGAACCCTGACATTATTACTGATGGAAATGTTTGATAATTGTCATGATTTGATGATGGTGGTGGTGGTTCACATGTATAAATAAGGTATTGTGGGTTGAGTCTTTCGCTTACGGCCATACCACCCTGAGCACGCCCGATCTCGTCTGATCTCGGAAGCTAAGCATGGTCGGGCTTGGTTAGTACTTGGATGGGAGACCGCCTGGGAATACCAGGTGCTGTAAGCTTTTTCGAATTTGCTTTGCAACCAGCTGAGGGAACAGTTGCTGCTGCTTTAAAGGAGAAACATCTTGGAAAGAGCAGGAAAGACTCACCATCAAAGAAAACAAGGATATGGTACCCTGACATTATTACTGATGGAAATGCTTGATAATTGTCATGATTTGATGATGGTGGTGGTGGTTCACATGTATAAATAAGGTATTGTGGGTTGAGTCTTTCGCTTACGGCCATACCACCCTGAGCACGCCCGATCTCGTCTGATCTCGGAAGCTAAGCAGGGTCGGGCTTGGTTAGTACTTGGATGGGAGACCGCCTGGGAATACCAGGTGCTGTAAGCTTTTTCGAATTTGCTTTGCAACCAGCAGAGGGAACGGTTGCTGCTGCTTTAAAGGAGAAACATCTTGGAAAGAGCAGGAAAGACTCAACATCAAAGAAAACAAGGATATGGAACCCTGACATTATTACTGATGGAAATGATTGATAATTGTCATGATTTGATGATGGTGGTGGTGGTTCACATGTATAAATAAGGTATTGTGGGTTGAGTCTTTCGCTTACGGCCATACCACCCTGAGCACGCCCGATCTCGTCTGATCTCGGAAGCTAAGCATGGTCGGGCTTGGTTAGTACTTGGATGGGAGACCGCCTGGGAATACCAGGTGCTGTAAGCTTTTTCGAATTTGCTTTGCAACCAGCTGAGGGAACGGTTGCTGCTGCTTTAAAGGAGAAACATCTTGGAAAGAGCAGGAAAGACTCACCATCAAAGAAAACAAGGATATGGAACCCTGACATTATTACTGATGGAAATGCTTGATAATTGTCATGAATTGATGATGGTGGTGGTGGTTCACATGTATAAATAAGGTATTGTGGGTTGAGTTTTTCGCTTACGGCCATACCACCCTGAGCACGCCCGATCTCGTCTGATCTCGGAAGCTAAGCAGGGTCGGGCTTGGTTAGTACTTGGATGGGAGACCGCCTGGGAATACCAGGTGCTGTAAGCTTTTCGAATTTGCTTTGCAACCAGCAGAGGGAACGGTTGCTGCTGCTTTAAAGGAGAAACATCTTGGAAAGAGCAGGAAAGACTCACCATCAAAGAAAACAAGGATATGGAACCCTGACATTATTACTGATGGAAATGCTTGATAATTGTCATGATTTGATGAT
>NC_083642.1:27428771-27433771 GCF_963576545.1 Limanda limanda | reverse complement strand
CTTGTTCTCTCTCTACATCTCCCTTTTTTTCGACTTCTTATGTGTTAATCCAACCGGACGTTAGCGTTGTGATTGTCTTGTTTAGTGTATGTGTGTCCCCCCGCGGCAGTGACGCACTGTGCGGGGGTAACGGAGCCTGTGTGGAAGGGCATCCGAGACCATGGCGGAGACCAGCACGGAGCGGGTGAGTGTTAACGCTGTCACCCACGGAGGTGACAGCGGGAGAGAAACTGAGCTGACGCAGAGCAAGAGCTGCACAAACAATGAGAGATATGACAGGGAGCAGACAGTGATGGTAGAGATGGAAGGAGAGGGAGAAGACACAGCTATGGAGCTGATGAGGTGTGTGCGTGAGTTGTGCGGGGGGCTGCTGGCGTGCAGACAGATCACTGATAAAAAATAAGAGATGACCATGAGCCACCCTAAGGGGAAAGACAGACTCATGGAAGGATTCAAGATTGGGGAGACTCGGGTGCACGCAAGAGAACTGGTGAATGACGAGCTGGTGGTGTCATTTATGAATTTACCTTTTTACATCGAGGACAGGGAGATATTGGCAAAACTACAACTATGGGGGGTCTCTGCAGTATCTCCCATTAAAAGAAGGATGTGGCCAGGTACAAACGTGGCTGATGGGACAAGGTTCCTGAAAGTGAAATTCAATAACCAGATACAATCACTGCCGTATTCTACAAAGTTTGACACAGCGCTGGGGGCGGAGTATTTCAGGGTGCTGCACGACAAACAAGTAAAAGTGTGCAGGCTGTGCATAAAACCTGGCCACATAATGAGAGAGTGCCCGGAATTTCATTGCAACAGATGTGGAGTGCAAGGACATTATGCAAGGGAGTGCACGCAGGGGAGGAAGAGATGTGATTTGTGCCAGAACCTGATGAATGAATGCAGATGCAATAAGAGTGAGGCAGAAGATGATACGAGTGAAAGTGAGCAAGAAAGTGAGAGTGGAAGCAGGGAGGAAGGAGATGCGGAGGACATGGAAAGTGTGGAGGATGGAGACGGAAATGAAATGGAGGAGCAGGTGAGGGAGGATCCAGGGAAGCAGGAAGGAGAGCGGAGGATGGAGGAGACGAAAGGAGGAAAGAAAGAGGGAGCAGACCGGAAGACGAGGAAGGAGAGAACGAGAGTAAACGACGAAGAGGAGGATGGAGGAAGGAGGAGAGGAGTGCTGGAGCGAGAGCTGATCGCAGAAGGAAGGAGAGACGGGGCGGAGGAGAAAGGTCCCAAAACGAAGGAGACGAAAAGGCCAGAGAAGGGGGCGACGGTCGCAAGGAGAGACGGAGAGAAGGAAGCAGGCCGGGAGAAAAGGCGAGGAGAGGACGACACTGGAGGGACGGACAAGGAACTGAATGGAGCAAAGCCCAAAGAGACGGGAGAGGAGACCACTGCATCACAGACGGTAGGATCTGAAACGGACATGGATATAGAGGAAAAAATAAAACAAATGAGGAAAAGACAGAACACTCAGAGGCATACGAGGATAAATAAGAAAAGTAAAACTAAGGAAAAAACAAAATGAAAATAACAATACTAATAATGTTAATAATAATCTCAATAAATGCAAGGGGGCTAAAGAACAAAAACAAAAGAAATCAGATATATGGTGACAGCAATTATGATATAATATGCTTACAGGAAACACACTGGGATGAGAGATGTATGAAAGAGGTGGAGGATGAATGGAGGGGAGATGTGTTTGCAAATAATGGAGATGGGAATGCAAGAGGTGTAGCTATATTAACAAAAAAGGGAGTGATAGGGAATGTGACAAGGTGTGAAGATGAGGGAGATGGGAGGGTGATAGGGATCAAGTTTGAGTATATGAATGAGGAGATTAAGCTAGTAAATGTGTATGCGCCGAATGAGGAGAAAGAAAGAAAGGAGATGTTTGAAAAGATGGGAGTGATGTGTGATGAAAACTGTATGATCGTGGGGGACTTTAATGTGTGGTGTGGGAAATTGGATGTGTCAAGGAACATGCATTTTAAGAATGACACAACAAGGGAGGTGCTAGAAAAGATAAAGAGTATGAAAGGATTGAGTGATGTATGGAGAGAAAGAAATCCAGAGGGGAGAGAGTTCTCAAGAGTACAGCTGGTGAAAGGGGAACTGAAACAGAGTAGGATAGATTTAGTATTGAGCACAAAGGGCATAGCGGAAAGGATTAAAGGTATAGAATATATAGTCACAACATATAGTGATCACAAGGTGTTAAAATTTACAATAGGGGGGGAAATAAGGAGAAGAGGAGGGGGAGTGTGGTGTATGAATGGGCAGCTGCTTAAAGATGAAAAATATAAAAAAGAAGTGAGAGAATACATAATGTGGGAGATGAATGAGAGAATGTATGAGGAAGACACAGGGAGGTGGTGGGAGAGACTGAAAGAGGGGATAAGGAACAGGAGCAAAAAACACAGCAGGAACCGGGGAAAGAAAGAAAGAGAGAAGATACAAAGGCTAAAAAAGGAGTTAGAGGAAGAGGGGAAGAAAGCAGGGGAAGGGCTTAATATTGACATAGAGGGATATATAAGAAAGAAAGATGAACTTAAGGAAATAGAACAGGGAAAATGTGAGGGAGCTATAATAAGAAGTAGAGCGAAATATGCGATAGAGGGAGAAAAATGTACAGGGTATTTCTTAAGACTAGAGAAGATAAGGCAGGAGAAAAAGTATTTTGAGCAAGTGGAGGGGAAAGGGGGGGAAAAAATAACAGAGCTTGTAGGGATAGTGGAAAGAGTAGAAGAGTTTTATAGAGAGTTATATAAGAAAGAAGCGTTAGATGAGGAGAGCAGTAGGCAGGTTATAGACAAGATGGAAGCTAGACTGAGTGATGAGGATAGAGAGGTGTGCGAAGGAGAGATAAGTAAGGGAGAGATAGAGAAAGCAATAAATGGGTTAGGCAGAAATAAGAGTCCAGGGATAGATGGAATAATAGGAGAATTTTATATAGAGTTTAGAGAAGAATTAGTACCAGTGTTGGAGAGATTATATAGATGGGTAGAAGAGAAGGGAGAAATGCCGCAGAGTATGACAACAGGTCTAGTGAGCATAATATATAAAAAAGGGAGTAGGGACAAATTAGAAAATTACAGGCCACTCACAATGTTAAATGGGGATTATAAGGTATTAGCAAAGGTGTTAGCAAACAGAATGAAGGAAGTAATAGGGACGGTGGTGGGAAGCACACAAGCGTATAGCATACCAGGGAGAGACATAGCCGACACAATAAGTAGTATTAGAGACACAATAACACACATGAAGGAGAACAATGGAGGGGCAGTAGTTAGTTTAGATCTTAACAAAGCTTTTGATAGAGTAGATCACAGTTATTTGTATAAAGTGTTAGAGAAGATGGGATTTGGAGGAAGGTTGATAGGATGGGTTAGGCGAATGTATGAAAGAGCAGGCAGTAAGATTAAAGTCAATGGGATAGTCACAGG
The DNA here is from genome assembly GCF_963576545.1 of Limanda limanda. NCBI lineage: Eukaryota > Metazoa > Chordata > Actinopteri > Pleuronectiformes > Pleuronectidae > Limanda > Limanda limanda. The sequence goes on along the minus strand of NC_083642.1, from coordinate 27,430,313 downwards.
TGAAGTTAGATTAGAAAGGTCAGTGAGGCAGGGATGTCCGCTATCGGCTCTGCTGTACTCCTTGTCAGCAGAGCCGTTAGCGGTACTCATACTGCAGAATAGGAGAATTAAGGGCATAGAACTACCGGGCGGACAGGTGAGCACACTATATCAATATGCGGATGATACAACAGTGACAGTGAGGGACAAGGAAAGTGTAGTACAGGTATTACAAAGTGTAGAACTGTATGGGAGGGCATCAGGAGCTAAAGTAAATATAGAAAAATCTGAAATAATGTATATAGGGGAAAGCAGAGGAGGGGAGGGAGTGAAAGGATTGAAGGAAAACAAAGGGTACATGAAGGTTCTGGGAGTGAACTTAGGGATTGAGGGAGAGGAAGGGAGAGATAGGCAGTATGAAGTACTGATAAACAACATAAAGAAAACATTGGGGTATTGGAAGCAGAGAAAGCTGAAATTAAAAGGGAAGGTAATAGTGGTAAATGCACTAATAATGAGCAAGATGGTGTATGTGATGAATGTGATGGATGTGCCTGTGAAAGTGTTGAAAGAAATAGAAAGAATCATAAGCAATTATTTGTGGGATGGGAAGGGAGTTAGGATAGCAAGAGAAGTGTTAGAAAATGAGTATGAGAACGGGGGACTGAAACTTGTCAATTTAGAGGGGAAAAAGAAAGCACTAAGGGTGAAAATGATGGTGAGATATTTAAAGGATAACAGAGATCATGTGTGGAAGGTATTTTTAAGAGAAGCAATAAATAAATGTGGAGGATGTGGAGAGAGCGGAGTGTTCATGGAACTAAAAAAAGGGATGATTGAAGGGGTGACTGACATATACAAAGAGATGCTTGGAGCGTGGGGAGAGTTTGTGAGAGGAGTGAAGTATGAATGCAAGAATGTGAGGCAGGTATGGGAGCAACCAGTGTTTTTAAATCCAAAAATTATGGTAGAGGGAGAAACTATTTTCAACAGGGTGATATGGAGGGCAGGGATAAGAAAGGTAAGGGATATGGTGTATGAGTACATACCGGGCTTCATGGGAGCACAGGTTATTGTGGATGAAGTAAGAGGGAATGGGGATGAAATATGGCCGGGCACAGCAAAAGGAGTAATAGAGAAAATTAAGACAGCAATGCCTAAAGAATGGATGGGAATGATTGAGAGAGAGAATGCGGTGAGGGGGGAAGAGAAAATAGAGATGTATGTGGGGGAAGGAGAATGCAAGGTGAGACTGGCAAAGGTGAAAACCAGAGTGATTTATAAATATATGAGAGGAAAAGAGATAAGGAGACCGGCTGCAGAGAAAGTGTGGAACAAAGTAATGAATGGAATGGATGTGGAGAGCATATGGGAGAATTTGAGAGTGAAATGGAATAGCATTGAATGCGAACACTTTGATTTCATGCTAAGGCACAATAGGATTTTTAATAATCTAATAATAAGTAAGTTTGACTGCAATGTGGAAAAGGAATGTGATGTATGTGGTGAGGGAGTGGAAACATGTATGCATGAATTTGTTGAATGTAAAGAACTAAGGGGATA
>NC_083642.1:27411271-27413771 GCF_963576545.1 Limanda limanda | reverse complement strand
AGCAGAGGGAACGGTTGCTGCTGCTTTAAAGGAGAAACATCTTGGAAAGAGCAGGAAAGACTCACCATCAAAGAAAACAAGGACATGGAACCCTGACATTATTACTGATGGAAATGCTTGATAATTGTCATGATTTGATGATGGTGGTGGTGGTTCACATGTATAAATAAGGTATTGTGGGTTGAGTCTTTCGCTTACGGCCATACCACCCTGAGCATGCCCGATCTCGGAAGCTAAGCAGGGTTGGGCTTGGTTAGTACTTGGATGGGAGACCGCCTGGGAATACCAGGTGCTGTAAGCTTTTTCGAATTTGCTTTGCAACCAGCTGAGGGAACGGTTGCTGCTGCTTTAAAGGAGAAACATCTTGGAAAGAGCAGGAAAGACTCACCATCAAAGAAAACAAGGATATGGAACCCTGACATTATTACTGATGGAAATGCTTGATAATTGTCATGATTTGATGATGGTGGTGGTGGTTCACATGTATAAATAAGGTATTGTGGGTTGAGTCTTTCGCTTACGGCCATACCACCCTGAGCACGCCCGATCTCGTCTGATCTCGGAAGCTAAGCAGGGTCGGGCTTGGTTAGTACTTGGATGGGAGACCGCCTGGGAATACCAGGTGCTGTAAGCTTTTTCGAATTTGCTTTGCAACCAGCTGAGGGAACGGTTGCTGCTGCTTTAAAGGAGAAACATCTTGGAAAGAGCAGGAAAGACTCACCATCAAAGAAAACAAGGATATGGAACCTTGACATTATTACTGATGGAAATGATTGATAATTGTCATGATTTGATGATGGTGGTGGTGGTTCACATGTATAAATAAGGTATTGTGGGTTGAGTCTTCCGCTTACGGCCATACCACCCTGAGCACGCCCGATCTCGTCTGATCTCGGAAGCTAAGCAGGGTCGGGCTTGGTTAGTACTTGGATGGGAGACCGCCTGGGAATACCAGGTGCTGTAAGCTTTTTCGAATTTGCTTTGCAACCAGCAGAGGGAACGGTTGCTGCTGCCTTAAAGGAGAAACATCTTGGAAAGAGCAGGAAAGACTCACCATCAAAGAAAACAAGGATATGGAACCCTGACATTATTACTGATGGAAATGATTGATAATTGTCATGATTTGATGATGGTGGTGGTGGTTCACATGCATAAATAAGGTATTGTGGGTTGAGTCTTTCGCTTACGGCCATACCACCCTGAGTTCGCCCGATCTCGTCTGATCTCGGAAGCTAAGCAGGGTCGGGCTTGGTTAGTACTTGGATGGGAGACCGCCTGGGAATACCAGGTGCTGTAAGCTTTTTCGAATTTGCTTTGCAACCAGCAGAGGGAACGGTTGCTGCTGCTTTAAAGGAGAAACATCTTGGAAAGAGCAGGAAAGACTCACCATCAAAGAAAACAAGGATATGGAACCCTGACATTATTACTGATGGAAATGATTGATAATTGTTATGATTTGATGATGGTGGTGGTGGTTCACATGTATAAATAAGGTATTGTGGGTTGAGTCTTTCGCTTACGGCCATACCACCCTGAGCACGCCCGATCTCGTCTGATCTCGGAAGCTAAGCAGGGTCAGACTTGGTTAGTTCTTGGATGGGAGACCGCCTGGGAATACCAGGTGCTGTAAGCTTTTTCGAATTTGCTTTGCAACCAGCAGAGGGAACGGTTGCTGCTGCCTTAAAGGAGAAACATCTTGGAAAGAGCAGGAAAGACTCACCATCAAAGAAAACAAGGATATGGAACCCTGACATTATTACTGATGGAAATGATTGATAATTGTCATGATTTGATGATGGTGGTGGTGGTTCACATGTATAAATAAGGTATTGTGGGTTGAGTCTTTCGCTTACGGCCATACCACCCTGAGCACGCCCGATCTCGTCTGATCTCGGAAGCTAAGCATGGTCGGGCTTGGTTAGTACTTGGATGGGAGACCGCCTGGGAATACCAGGTGCTGTAAGCTTTTTCGAATTTGCTTTGCAACCAGCTGAGGGAACGGTTGCTGCTGCTTTAAAGGAGAAACATCTTGGAAAGAGCAGGAAAGACTCACCATCAAAGAAAACAAGGATATGGAACCCTGACATTATTACTGATGGAAATGCTTGATAATTGTCATGATTTGATGATGGTGGTGCTGGTTCACATGTATAAATAAGGTATTGTGGGTTGAGTCTTTCGCTTACGGCCATACCACCCTGAGCACGCCCGATCTCGTCTGATCTCGGAAGCTAAGCATGGTCGGGCTTGGTTAGTAATTGGATGGGAGACCGCCTGGGAATACCAGGTGCTGTAAGCTTTTTCGAATTTGCTTTGCATCCAGCTGAGGGAACGGTTGCTGCTGCTTTAAAGGAGAAACATCTTGGAAAGAGCAGGAAAGACTCACCATCAAAGAAAACAAGGATATGGAACCCTGACATTATTACTGATGGAAATGCTTGGTAATTGTCATGATTTGATGATGGTGGTGGTGGTTCACATGTATAAATAAGGTATTGTG